>NC_092358.1:7708032-7824432 GCF_030848805.1 Temnothorax longispinosus | reverse complement strand
GGGGTATTCAAATAAGTTAGAGTTTAACGGTTTGACAGGTTATGTCGGGTTAAAGTCAAGTAAAAATTTAATTTTTAAACTTTTAACCCAAAGATTAATGTGATAGGTTAATGAGTCACTTAAGGTTATTCTACATAGAAGTCGTAGTCGTGAGTTGTAAGAAATTGACCAATCACATTCGAAGTTGAGGAGAATATTCAATCTGTGATTGGTCAATTTCTTACAACTCACGACTACAACTTCTATGTAGAATAACCTTTATGTATTTTGCATAACCTTAAAGAGTAGCGCGCCCAAAGTTAATTAATTAACTTTTTACTCGACTTTAACCCGACATAACCTGTCAAACCGTTAAACTTTAACTTATTTGAATACCCCTTATATACAACGTTAACCGGTGATGTGAAAAAAGATGAGAATCATCAAATGAACGCGGACAACGCAGACGCAGTCACTCGGATCACTGCAATATGACGCAATATGGCAATATGGCTGCACTGGCGGCACTGGCTGCAGTGATGCCGGCTGCTGGCATTGCCGGCGATGGCGGGCATGGCGGCTGCCGATGGCACCGATGCTTTTTTTTGTCACATAACTTTTAGGGACCTCAATTTTTGGTTGGGTATATTCCGAATGTACTGACGGTACTGAAAATTTATATATAAAGCGCACGTAATGTAAATTATGGATTTTCAATACTGTTAATACATTTCAGAATGCACTCTTAAGCTATACGTTCAGCAGAAAAATCAGCTCAATGATTCTATATGACTGATTTACTTTAAATCCGACAAAGAACTAAAGACTCAATGGAGTAATTCGTATACAAGGATTCCTCTGAGGTTTCATATAAAAACATAATTCGGCATGAAACCCGAATTCGGTTTGCATATCTAATTTCTTGTTAAACTCTCGTGTAAATTGTAATGACATATCACGCGAATTAATAAATTCATTGTCAGTTGCAGTAAAAAAATAAAATATTATAACGTTTTTCAATCAATCAGATTTGTTTATAAAACACTTATCCGAATTCTGCACTAATCTGACTCTGAAAACTGTAAAAATCAAATTAATCCACCGCTTTATAAAGGCTCATATTATTTGGAACTAAATTTCTTCTACCGAGTTACAGAGAACTCTCACTGTTCACACTTTGCCTTATCCTTTACTTTCAAATTATTTTCCCCTAAATAAATGATAACATAAGATTTCATTTCGAATTAAACGCAGAAACTAGATTAATAAAAGATACAAAATTAATCAAAAAGTTCACGTTTCGTTTATATTTATTATTTTCAAAACAAATCTAGTTTTCAAGAAAGAAATAATGACGAGTTACCAAATTTAATTCAAATTTTTGTACCCGACATATAATTTGTGTAAAGTATTTTCTTCTTCTATCTGCAGATGATCGGACCGTATTTATATTAAATCGAATATATCTATACATAAATTGCTCAATATCATACATGCCTTTGAATAAGAAATAAAGATAAATAAACTGCTAGAAAAATAAACAAATAACGAAACACAAGATAAAGATTCTAATAAATTAAGATTCTTATTTCTTTTTGTTTTAGGTCGACCTGTAAACTTGAGAAAATTATAACTAAACTACGTTAAGTACAATTAATAATAGTTTCTTTCGTACATCAAAACTCAACAAACAAATTATTTTTAATCCATATTAATAGTTATTCGCATATAAATTCTTATACATATAAAAAGTTAATAAATTATAATTAGATTTCTTATGTGTCTTAGGTGGTGACGAAAAGGATTGAATTATGCTGTTTTCACGCGTTTCACATTTCTCAATCAATTCCAATACCTTTATTTAAATCTTCTTGCGGTAGGTTTTGAAATTCTTTAGTGTCCATAATTTCTTTTACGTCAAATTTAATAAAAGTTGTCAAATGTGTTTCTGAAAATTTTGCATTCAACGACAACGCAAACGGTCGAAGTTCCACAGCATTTTCAATCATAATATCGTGTAGCAAATAATGTTCGCGCGATGGATCTATCTGGATGCTGTACAATAAATCCGTTAACAGACTAAGTATTTGAGATGATCTGTAAATATAACAATTGATTAAGAACAAGCCTTAGTGCGCACTCAGTGTGCACTAGTGCACAAGCGCCTGAATTCGCTATTAAATGGATCTTTTTTTGTGTACGCATTGAATCTTACTTCTACTTGCACGATATTATTCCTACATGTTTTCCTAAGGGGAGATGATAAACATTATGTATATTATAGGGTGATTAAAAAAAACCTTCTTTTTTTGTTCTTCGCGACGTACCTCAAAATATCAAAGCTTACCTAAAAAAAGAATTTTCCTCAAAAGTTGAGCAAAATCGAGCAAGTTTTAGAGGTCGCTAAGAGTTACAAAATTTACGTGTCACCCCGCCGGATATCGCGCTGCCCTTCATTAACCCCGCCCGTGATTAAGTCAAGCTAGCCGATTCCACGCACCTCCACACACGTCGTTTTGCGTCTCGTTTAAGTTTTCGCGATTTCGTGGACGCGAATGTACGCGTCTGGCGCCCAACATTCGGAACATTTCGTGGAGTATCGGAGGTGCGAGGAAACCACTGGAGAGGCCTACTATCCCGCTCTCCTAAGTCCTTTTGATCCGGCACACGTCCCGGAGCGGTCCGGGAGTGTAAAAAGTCGTGACAAAATTTGGCCAGCGATTTTTAATAAAAATTTTTTGATTAAAAAATCGGTTTTTTTTTAATGTTTAAAGTTGCATAACTTTTCGAGTTTTAATGATAGAGGCATGAAATTTTCAGGGAATCTTCGTCAATTTATTTAGTTTATAAATATTGTGTTAGAAAATTTATTTTCGGGAACACTTTTTTTACGTTTCTTTTGTTTATAATAAAAAAATAATTGTCTATAACAATAAATAGGCGCCAGCGATCTGGGACATAGTTTTGACTTTAAATTACATCTAGGTAATCCAAAAATACATTTCAATAATCAAATGCTTGAACATCGGTGAATTTGTTGCTGAAAATTTGTTTAAACAACAAATTCAAAAAACCACGTTACCCGTAATGTAGAAATAACGCATGTCATAATCTTTATTTAAGTTTCTGTATTGCATTCCAACTTTTCTTGTCAAATTTAAGTTGAAAGAATAATAAATTATCCAAATGCTACATATTCGATAATTTTTTGTTACAACATCAACTGCTCTTCTGCCTAATACAATAACACCATTCAATTTTACGAATTGCAATTGTTTTTTTACTGCAACTTATATTTGTAAAATGGATAGATTAATAACAATGCTACTTTTTTTGTAATTTGTCATAATAATTTTATTTTCAAAGAACAATAAGTACAAATTGTACGAATTGTACAAATTGCAATTGTTTTTTTACTTCGACTCATATTTGTAAAATGGATAGATTAATAACAATGCTACTTTTTTTGTAATTTGTCATAATAATTTTATTTTCAAAGAACAATAAGTACAAATTGTAAAAAAAAACTGATAGAAAAAGAACAATTATTTTCAAAAAAACAAATATTTTCAAAGTACATTGTACTTATTGTTCTTTGAAAATAAAATTATTATGACAAATTACAAAAAAAGTAGCATTATGTTATTAATCTATCCATTTTACAAATATGAGTCGCAGTAAAAAAACAATTGCAATTCGTAAAATTGAATGGTGTTATTGTATTAGGCAGAAAAGCAGTTGATGTTGTTACCAAAAATTATTGAATATGTAGCATTTGAATAATTTATTATTTTATCAACTTAAATTTGACAAGAAAAGTTGGAATGCAATACAGAAACTTAAATAAAGATAATGACATGCGTTATTTCTACATTACGGGTAACGTGGTTTTTTGAATTTGTTGTTTAAACAAGTTTTCAGCAACAAATTCACCGATGTTCAAGCATTTGATTATTAAAATGTATTTTTGGATTACCTCTAGATGTAATTTAAAGTCAAAACCATGTCCCACATCGCTGGCGCCTATTTATTGTTATAGACAATTATTTTTTTATTATAAACAAAAGAGACGTAAAAAAATTGTTTCCAAAAATAAATTTTCTAACTCGATATTCATTAGCTACATGAATTGACGAAGATTCCCTGAAAATGTCATGCCTCTATCATTAAAACTCGAAAAATTATGCAATTTTGAACATTTGAAAAAAAAACCAATTTTTTACTCGAAAATATTGAAAATCGCTGGTAGCGACCTTTAAAACTTGTTCGATTTTGCTCAACTTTTGAGGAAAATTCTTTTTTTTAGGTAAGCTTTGATATTTTGGGATGCGTCGCGAAAAATAAAAAAAGAAGGTTCTTTTTTAATCACCCTAATGTATATATAAACTGCAGAATTTTTATTTTAAGCAAATATTGTCGTCAGGTGACAGCTGTATGTGCCCAATTAAAGAAGTAATATTTTTAATTTTTTGGTGTTTTTGATATAAAATCGTGTTTGTGTAGTTAGATTTTTATGCGTACTTTAATTCTATAAACGATTTTTGCAATTCTATAAAGCCAATTAAAAGATCCATCTAAAAACGATAATCGGTAAATCATACGGCTGCGGGATCCCCTTAATATGCTTTCGAGAGTTACATTACAGGTTAGATAACATTTTTACTGTGTCGCCCGTGTATAAGAGAGAGACAAGAGTTATAACTTCAATATAATTATATTACTCGACAACTATGTAGACAATTTGCCTTCATCTTTGGCTTAGACGAATATCCTCCATAAATTTGAACTAATTCTTATCAAGTTGATTTGAGCAACCACCCTCCTTAAGTTTCAGTAACGAAAAGTTCCAGACAAACTTGGTATATACATTAGCATCTTGACATTTATGCATTGACGTAGTTAGTTTGTTGTTTCCGTTTACTTGACATCGCTTGACAATCGAAAATGATTTTACATATGCGTCAGATATCAAAGGTTAGCGGATATTATTCCTATTGTGAATGCGTAAATGCGTGAATACATTATGCAAAGTAGACATGACAATGTCTAAAACTATAAAATTAATTCTTATTTATACATATATTGCACGCGTGAATTATGTAAGTCTATGTGTCTATTAAATAAAATCTGAACATGCATATTCCAATGTGTTAGGTTAATATAAATGGGTAATTAAGAATTTGATAACGAAATTAACAAGTAGCAAGTAAAAAGATTTGGGACACGGTTAACAGTGCGTAAGTTAACGTTATATCAACCTTTAATAACTAATAAAATACATAATTATAATACATCGGACGTTTCGGTTCTGTTTTGAGTCGTTTTCAGCGATGTGCTAACAGTCAAAATAAAAAAATAATCAACAGTAAAACTTTCCACGAAAAAATTTAAGTGAAACTTGATTAATAAATCATAGTTTGTAATATGATCGAAACAGAAATAACAGTCAGGACAAAGAGAAGTATAAAGTCACACACTCACCAGAGTTCAGAGAACGCGAGAATAAAAAACATATATTTGTAACTTCGTATTTTTGAAATAGTTTTAAAGTTTAGTTTATTCCATTTAGGCTATAACTTGTGAGTTAATATATCGAATATTCAATTAGTGAAAAGAATCCGAATAAAATCAAAATTAGGACAAATACAATGCGTGCGTATATGCGTGCAAGTTTCGTACAATAAGTAGATTTACGCTTGCAATGCCAGCATATATTACAGCTTGTATATCTCTATTTAAATTGAAAATAATTGATGTAAAATATATAAGAAACATTTTTTTTCAATAAACTTAGAATGTTCTAACTATGTTATATTTTCTTTCTGAATTCATTCTGTTACTACGAATTAGCAAACTCCTCAATAATTCCCACGATTGTGTGATAAATACATAACGGAAGCGTCAGCTTCTTTTTTTTTTTTTTTTTTTAAGTTCTTTTGGCAAGACATACTCTCGGTGGCTTGCCATTGCCTTCCGAGAGGAGAACGAGCAAATATAATTTTTCTAGCTCTACCGGGAATCGAACCCGGGACCTTTGGCTCAATAGACCAATGCGCTGTCAAATAGGCCACGCTCGGCAATGGGATGTCTATTCAAACATTTACAATTTTAATCGGCTTCATCATTATCATGTATGTAGAAGTATAATATACATATAACACAGAAACTATAAATAGAGGAGATATTTAGTTTCGACTTCACTCTTCAAAAGTGTTTCAATTGCCACGGTGCCGCGGTGCTTCCACTTCCTATTAGTACGTATATGTATATAATATTAAATTGTATTTGATTATTTTCTTTATTTTACATTTATGTCTGTTTTCTCAAAAAATAAATAATGACATTTTGTTGTAGAATTTGTCTGTTTAAAAAATATAAAGATACTATGAATCGACCGAATTTATACACTGAAAAAAAAATTTATTTGATTTAAGTAAATATATTAACTTGAAATATATTTACTTGAATTAAATAATTATTTATTAAAATCTAGCAAATTTTTTTACTTTTAAGAAAATATTTATTTGCGTAAAAGTAATTTATGTCCTTAATAAATATTTACTCACATGAAGAAATCGTTATTTTAAATCAAATAATATTTTCTTAAAACTGTGAAATAATTTTCTTACATGTAATAAATGCATTTACTTAAAAGTAGTAGCCAATTTCAAATAAATATTTATTTAATTCAAGAAAACCAATTTAGTAATACTGGGATACTAAAAGCAAACAAATAATCACTTTCAATAACGAAATATATATTTTGTTTTAATAAATATTTCTTTGACTCAAGCAATTCATATCTGTACATAATTAAATATTTTAGGCATATATATTTACTTGATGAAAATAAATATTATTTTGAATAAATAAAATGAAAACTTTGGTTTTTGAAAAATTCAACTACAAAATAATTTACTTGATCTGAGAGAATGTTAACTTGAATCAAAGCGTTGGTGTTTGAAAACGAAGAATATATTTCTTTATAATTGGTAAATAATTATGTACTTGAATCAAAGATACCATTACTTTGGAATTAGAAAATATTCACTTTTATCCAGTAAATAAATTACTTAGTATCAATAAATATGTTTAACAAATATTTACTTAAATGACAGAAATCATTAGCTTGGTATCAGAAAATATTTACTTCAAACCAGAAAATACATTATTTTAATATCCATAAATATGTCTAACAAATATTTACTTAAATGACAGAAATCATTAGCTTGGTATCAGAAAATATTTACTTCAAACCAGAAAATACATTATTTTAATATCCATAAATATGTCTAACAAATATTTACTTAAATGACAGAAATCATTAGCTTGGTATCAGAAAATATTTACTTTAAACCAGAAAATACATTACTTTAATATCGATAAATATGTTTAACAAATATTTACTTAAATGACAGACATCATTAGCTTGGTATCAGAAAATATTTACTTCAAACCAGAAAATACATTACTTTAATATCGATAAATATGTTTAACAAATATTTACTTAAATGACAGAAATTATTAGCTTGGTATCAGAAAATATTTACTTTAAACCAGAAAATACATTACTTTAATATCGATAAATATGTTTAACAAATATTTACTTAAATGACAGACATCATTAGCTTGGTATCAGAAAATATTTACTTCAAACCAGAAAATACATTACTTTAATATCGATAAATATGTTTAACAAATATTTACTTAAATGACAGAAATCATTAGCTTGGTATCAAAAAATATTTACTTCAAACCAGAAAATACATTACTTTAATATCGATAAATATGTCTAACAAATATTTACTTAAATGACAGAAATCATTAGCTTGGTATCAGAAAATATTTACTTCAAACCAGAAATTACTTTAATATCGATAAATATGTTTAACAAATATTTACTTTTTCTAAGAAAATATTTGCTCAAATCAAAGATTTGGTTTTTTGAAACCGACAACATATTTCTTTGTGATCAGTAAACAAATATTTAATGACCACAGAAACCATTCGTTCGAAATTAATAGTTATTTGTGTAACAAGTGTCGTAAGATGAAAATTCCCGGGTGCGGTTACCGCACTCGCCTTCGGCTCGTGCGTTAACTCCGCACTCGGGAATTTTCATCTTTACACACGACTTACACTCCTTATTTTATGTTGCAAGTGCCTGGAAAATGGTCTATCACGCACGCGTAGCGTGCGTAATGGGGCACTTTCCATGCACGTGTTGCATAAAAAGTATTTATTTAATCTAAGATAATATTTGCTTAAATCAAAGTGTTAGCATTTTAAAATTATCAATATACTGTCGCCGGAAGCAAGAATGTCCATAACTACAATTTAATTTTTATGATAATATTCATGTAAAGTTCAGAAGTTTATCATTTACCGAAATCAAGTTCGTTTTCAATTTAAGTCTTAAACGTATATGATCAAAATATATAGATTTTATGGAAAATTTATTGAAAATTTATGGAAAATATAAATATGATTTGATGGAAAATCTTCTGAACTTTACATAAATATTAGAAAAGTAACAATTTGCAGTAACGGCGGCACTCTTGTTTCTGGCGGCAGTAAAAATTTACTTGAAATAAAGAAATTTCTGTGATAAAGAGTAGAAATATATATATTGTTATAATGATAGATACCACAAGCGTACGATTAGCTCAGCGTTAGCGTGTTAGGTTGCGACCCCGAACATCTTAGGTTCAAATCCCGTCGATGCGTTCTTAAATAAATGCGTAATTTTAATTAATTGTAATTAAAATAGAATATATATACGAAACAATAAATACAGATTACACTATAAAAATATTTAAAAAAAATAGAAACTATTTGAAAATTAAATTGAAATGGTTTTATATTCTCAAGTAAATATTTATTTTCTTTTGGTTAATATTTATTTGATTTAAGAAATGCAGATCTTGAGGCAAGATCTGATTGTCTTGAATCAACGAAATATTTACTATAAGTAAGTAACAATTCATTGCATTTCAGTTCACGATTTTTCATTTTCTAGGAAATATTTACTTGTTCCAAAGAAAAATTGTATCTTGATTCAAATAAATATTTCTTTAGTACTATTGAACGAAATCATTTACTTGAAACAAGTCAAATTTCGTTAATTGTAATAAATTTTTTTTTCAGTGTATATCAGCGTCGATGCTGAAGAAGAAATCGTAATCTCTGGTATTGCTGGCCGATTTCCTAATAGTGACAATTTAAAAGAATTTCAAGAAAATCTTTTTAACAAGGCGGATCTTGGTTCGAGCGATCATGGACGGTGGAATAATTGTAATAATTTTTTTTTAACATTAAAGAGGTTGGTTGTTTAAATCAATATGATAAGAATTAGTCCAAATTTATGGAGGATATTCGTCTATATGGGAATTTGTCGTCCATGCCAAAGTTAAAGACAATTGTCTGCATGGTTATCGAGTAATTAATTATTTGAAGATAAACTCTTATCTTTCTTTTATACACGGGCGACATAGCAAAAATGTTACGACACCTGTAATGTAACTCTCGAAAGCCTATTAAAAATGACAAGAATTTAATGAGAATAGATGCAAATAATTCTTTACATATTTAGGAAAGACTTTTACGAAGACTGATATATAGTTATCAAGAAATTGTAAAAATAAAACAGCATATTGCCACATTTTAACGTATTTTGATTTTAATTGTACAAACAACTTTAAAACCTTAATTTGAAACTTTAAGAAACAGCTAATTAAATGCATTCCACATATTTATTTGCTAAAACTCGTTTATTTCACGCGTCGAAAAATTTGATTATTTAGAGTTTCCTTTCGCAATCGTCCCCTCTCGCCGCCTGCCCCGCAATGTGACGGCAACCAACCTCTTTATATTTTCAAAACTTTATTAGGAAAAATATTCGTTTTATATTATCGTATATATTAATCGTAATTAAAGATTTGCAATACCTAATCCAATAATTTTTAAAAACGATATCAGAATCCAAAAAAATTGTAACCCTTATACATATACGTACACAATATATACATATATAACGAAAACAATCCTTGTAAATGTCGAAAATTATAAATTATCTTTTATTAATTCAAACATCTTCATGGCTTCGTGTTATTTCTAATATCATAATTGAAAATGATCCAGATGCATATTATAAATCCTTAAAAACATTTTCATTTTTTATGTAAAAATAAGTATATATTACACTGGTTTGTTATATATATATATATATATTACACTGGTCAACAAAATCTTATCGTTTTCAGATTGTTTTTAAGGGAATAGGTATTTTTTACTAATTTGGTTCCGCTGAACAAGTAAGAAACTGGCCTTGAAAATACTAAATTGGCTCTGGTTTTTTAAATAAACGGGGTCAAAAGTGCCAAAAAACGTGTTTTTGGTCATTTTTGAACATCTGTCGAAAAAACGACGGGAGCACCGTATTTCTTAAAAAAAGAGCCAATTCATGATTATTTTCGTTTTCAGATTCGGATTCTACGGAAAAAAATCTATCAGAATCAGTTGCCATTGACCCGACAAAAAATCCGTGTTCCCCAGTGTTTATATAAATATTCTTATAAAATATGACCTCATTTTCGCGTTTTATGAACTGATGGGTGATTTAATTTACTTCTCTTATCGATGAAGTTCTGGCTGTCATTTCTATTTCGATTATATTATAAACTATGATATTATATAGAGATAGGCTACGAGCCTTCGCACAAGACTCTCGTCTGGCAACGTAACGTAACATAACGTGAGCGGTGAGTCAATGCACAAGAAACGTACAACACCGTAATTGATACGTTTCTTGTGCGTGATCCATGTTACGTTACGCTACAATACGAAAGTATTGTGCAGAGGTTCTAATAAGTTTTACTTGAATTTTCTCGCAGGTTATACTACTTGTAGACTACCAAATTTTCTCGTTGGAGAGTGTGAGATTATTTTGATTCAGTTGTCACCGCTGAAGATCTGACTATTCAAAACAAAACCGAAATGTCCGATGTATAATTATACCTACTATAATTCTTATTACTATAATTATATTACAGTAATAAGAATTCTTTGACTATAACTGGCAATTTAATTAATAAGTCCACACGACGTTTCGACTCTAATTCGAGTCCTTTTCGGGACCGTACATTAATTATTTGTCGAATTATCCTGAAAATCATAAAAAAAGTAATTACGGGTATGGTGGATACCGTCCCGAAAAAGTTGGTTTACGATACCAATTTGTAATTAAATTATTGCCATTTCTGAGGACAGTAGTGTCTAGGAAATTCAGCTCATTATTATTTTCGATTTCGTAGGTGAATTTTAGTCGTGGATGATAATTATTAAACACACTATTACTACGTTTAGCGAGCGTTTAGCGAGCGTTACTTCTGTAGTAACTTACGATATATTACTCGTTTACGCGGAGTAAATTATCGTAAGTTACTACAAAATCTCGTTTACGCGAAGGAATTATCGTAAACGTAGTATGTGTAAGATCTTTTACTCGCCTGACGAACCTACGACGGCTCAGTTCCACGGTAGGAATGGACAACAGATAATCTAACTCGTACTTCTATTACAACGGCGTCTTTACTTTTACTTTCGGCGCCAGATTACAATATGCTACTTTCTCAGTCCGTGTTATACCGCGTACATACGTCCACTCACTCACGCATATACTTTCCACATTCATGCTGAGGTGACCGCCACGCGTCGGTTACGATTCGGATTTACAGTAAAGACAATAAGGTACTCATCTGTGTGCTTGTATAATAGAATAGATTGCGCTTCCCTCGTTGGCTTTCTCGCCTGTTCCGGGGACGTTCGCTCCCTTCCCCTCGAGTCGCTGATAATATGCCGGGCGGGCCGTATCAAGATCAGTTTTCAGTTCGGTCGCCGTAGCAAGATCCGTATTCAGTTCAGTCGCCAATCGGAGAAATTCAAAGGTGGCTGTCTCGGCCCTTTAGAGGTGTGCTTAGTTCGGAGTCCTCAGAACGAAAGAGGACGAGGCCGAGCTTCGCTGGAATCACCGACCAATCGGCCACATACTCGTTTTTTGACGAAATCTGTAGAAAATTCTGTCTACAATCAATGAAAACGTTACTTTTGTGAAGTCTTAGTATAGGGATTACGTGTTAAATAATAAAACTTTGAAGCTCTATATCTATAATTCGGTGCGGCTGTGACTTCTAAAATTTTAACATATGTTATATGGATAGTGCTGTCATCAAGCTGTACACCAAATTTTAAGGAAATCTGTAGAAACGTGAAAATCAAGAGAACGTCCACATAGTCAATCTCTATTTGTCATAAACTATTTTTGTTATTACATATTGCTCATTGTGTTGTCCGTAACCGTGGTGTACAGATGTGTTTCCCCTAACACAATCAATTTTTAATTATTATTTTAATAACTGACCATGTTCTATCTCTTTACAACGCACAAAGCATATGTAAGTTTTGACTTTCTTTTATTAACCATAATTATTTGTAATGTAACAATTTCCGTTTTTCTTTCTAGTCATTACATTTGACATGCAGGCACATTGTCGTGACTATTGAATTGCTTCGTAAGAATATGTACACTTGAAAAGAACTTTTGAATTAGAGTCGAAACGACGTGTTGACTTATTAATTAAATTGCCAGTTATAGTCAAAGAATTCTTATTACTGTTATTTATCCACTGGCGAAGAATATTTCCTCATTATATCTATATTAGTTATTATAACGTTAACTTACGTTAACGTATGTACGCTTTGTTAACCGCATTGTACTGTCAAAGCCTCCTTTTACTTGTTACTTTTTAATATATTTATTTCTTATATAGCTTATAATATGCCCCATCGAATTGGTAAAATCAACAATATTGAGAAATTCGATTCAGAATTTTTTAATATATCCGCAACAGAAGCTCATATAATGGATCCTATGACTAGAATGTTACTCGAGCATACTTACGAAGCAATTATCGATGCGGGTGTAAACCCAAAAGAATTACGGGGAACAAGAACGAGTGTTTTTACAGCAATTTCTTTATCAGAGACTCGATCATATTTTTCTTTTGATCCTCAGGTAAGATATATTTAATTAATATATTCAACATAATTATAATAGAAAATTATTTATGAAAATGATAACCATGTGTAAAATTCTTATTGCAAATATGGAAATCTGTTTCCTTAGTATGTAAAGTTTAGAATAATTATACAATAGTTTTTAATAATTTTACAAATAAATTTGACTTGTTATTTATTACAAACATGTATTGTAATTAGTTTGCTAGATTATCTATGATTGGATGCAACATTTCTTTCATGGCAAATAGAATTTCTTACTGGCTTGGCGTTATTGGACAATCGCATAATATTGATAGTGCATGTAGTTCAAGTAACTCTGCTATAGTGAAAGCTTACGAGCAGATTCGGTCCGGAAGTTGCGATGCTGCCATTATCGCTTCCGCCAATTTATGTTTCCATCCTCATGTCCAAATGCAATTTTACACTCTAGGTATGTATTTGTTATATCTTATTATATTGTATGTTACGTCATAAAAATTATTAATATTGTTAAGGTTAAAGTAAAAATTATTAATATTGTTATTTGTCCGTTTGAAGATAATGAAAACTCCGAGTGGATTTGATTTCAACAAAAGAAACTTTATTAGGGTAACTCCGGTATTTACGCCGCAGAAGTCAGAAAAAATGTGCAAATTATAGAAACTTGCACATTGCTTCCTCATCATTACAGATCGCTACCATTGCTCCTATTTTATTTCGCTCACAAAGCTCCTCTATGAGGAAGCTTGTATTTTATTCGATGCATAATTATTAGTATTTATTTGTTTTGGCTTTCTTATAGAGGAAGCTTTATGAGCGAAATAAAATAGGAACGATCTGTAATGATGAGGAAGCAATGTGCAAGTTTCTAATTTGCACACTTTTTAATTTTAAATTTAACCTTTTTATAAATTGATAGAGCTTAGTAGCTCAAGTATTAGGGTTTCACAATCGACGCAATGTCAAATTGATGTTGACTTTGGGAGTTCAGGCTACATGGTCCAATATGCATGAACTTTGCATATGGACCTTCAATCGTGTATAAAGCTGGGTCTAATCATTTTTTATTGGAATGAAGATATTTGCTTGCAATCACTCTGTTATGTGCCTTTATTTATGCTATATTAGTATTGTGTTGTAATGTCAGTTCTTTACTGTTAATCCTTTGAGGTCACACTGAGTGGCGGCCACCCCACAAAAATTCAGGGCCCGATATTTTTAAGATAAGCTTTATAATCAGTGTCTCTCCACCCAGGATCCCTCGTTTGAGTCATTCTTTCTCGAAGATCAGTGCAGTAGAAAGGCTTTAAGCTATGTCAATTATGTTTGGCAAACATTTGAAAATTATAGAAGTGGTGACCACTCAGGTGTGAAATATATACCTCGGTATATATTTCTTATCGCGATCAAAAATTACATTTTTGTTCATTGAGCACATTTCGGGTTTTGCACCATACATATTTTTGAACAACATAACTGTAAGGCATTTCACTACTACTCCCACAAGTTAAGAAGAGTATGTAATATTCCTGAAAGCATTTCTATAAGAAATTTTTGAAGATGTGAACAACTAGATACATACCAATACCAATAAAGCAAGAAGTTTAAACAAAGAAAATGAAACAAAACACAAAATATTATCAAAATAAAAAGATATTTAACCGGCAGATCAATTCAAATTGTGCGACAAGCTATATATATGCGTGATTGTAACTCTATTAGATATTCTCGAACAGTCTAGAACAATTACATTTCGTTCGGATGTATTAGCACAGATATATTCTTTTTGTACTGTCTTCTGTGAAATCAACAAACTTGTTGTATGTGAATTATATTAACGTGTTCTGTGAAACAATCGCACTCTTTGTCTGTAATGTTGAATAAGCCCATGCAGTAAAAGGCTTTAAGCTATGTCAGTTATTTTTGGCAAACATTTGAAAATTATTATAGGGGTGGTGTCTACTCATATGACCTCGGTATATATTTCTTTATCTTCCTTTCTATCCTTACATTTAGATATTGAATCGGAGCTTGAAGAACTTTATTTAATAACATGAATTAATTTCCTTCTAGGAATTCTATCTTCTGATGGTTACTGTAAACCCTTTGACGAGGAAGGCACCGGATATATGCGTAGCGAGATGGTCGCGGTAATATATCTGCAAAAGGCAAAAAATGCAAAAAGAATATATGCAACCCTCGTACACGGTAAAATAAATTGCGATGGTTTTAAAGAAGAAGGTATTACCTTTCCATCGATCGAAAAGCAAAATATATTGTTGAGTGAATTTTATGAGGAATGTGAAATCTCGCCCAATGAGTTATCTTACGTAGAGGCCCATGCAACTGGTACTCCTGCCGGTGATCCCGTAGAAGTTATGTCTATTGACCAGACTTTATGCGCTAAAAGAAACACTCCTTTATTGATGGGCTCGGTAAAATCGAATATTGGACATTCCGAACCCGGCAGTAGCCTTTGTCAAATCGCAAAGGTACATTTGTAATAAAATAATTTAACATTAACTTTGCTTAAAATGTGATTATAGCAATTTATATTTTTTTTAAATTGTTACAATTATAATAGGGTAGACCGGGGACAAAAGTAACATTTTGAGTTTAAGATTTTATAACAGTTAAAATATAATATCTACGTAAAAAAGACCTGTACCTTTAAATGTAGAATTTATTTGACTACAAAATTTTCTTGTGCTGAATTCAGTAATGTAACTAGAAAAAAAGTTATTATTGTTTAAAGAATATGAGGAATACTGTTACAACCGTCCCAACCCCCGGGACAATTGTAACAGCAGAGGGGAACGATTGTACCACATCATCTATAAACAAAATAATGGTTATTTAGTAGGTTTATGTAATCAATCTTACGAATTTTCTATAAAAAATGTAACTTTAATGATAAAATAATTTATTACATGACAATATCAGTATTTTTACATTATAGCAAACAAAAACAAATAATACTGTTTTCTCAACTAAAAGATTATTTATTATCATATATATTTAAAGGGTTAGGTTAAGTTGAAGTTGTCCCCGAGCAACGGGGACAATTGTAACGCTACAATAACTGTCCCCAGCCATTAATGTTACAATTGTCCCCTAATGATATTTTATGATTTGAAGTAAATTTTTTACATAAATATCTGGATGAAAGTCAATCGTATTATGCAAATCATCAACATAAATAATCACTAAAACATATAAAAATAAAACCTTATACCTTCGGCATAAAGAAAGAAAAATATTTCAGATTTTATGCACGTAAGAAAACTTACTTCAGGAAGGAAAAAAGTAACTTTTTCTCCTGCACACGTGCACGTTCCGCGAGGGGCGGCAATGAACTAAGGAACAAATGCCGCTCTATCTAGCGAATCTCGCCTCGCGGTCATACACACGTACCTTTTATAGTTTAAGAAATATTCACGATGTTACAACTGTACCCTGTTACTTTTGTCCCCGGTCTACCCTACATATGTATATAATACATTTATATAAAATAATTACTATAATTACTGCTAATAAAAAGATGTGATTTCTTAAAGGTATTATTAGCGATGGAAACTGGTATAATTACGCCTACTATACACTTCAAGCGTCCGCGAAAAGAGTTAACTGCTATTATCGAAGGAAGAATAAAGATCGTCACTGAACCAACAGAATGGGAGGGTGGTTATGTAGGTATCAATTCTTTTGGGTTTGGAGGGGCTAATAGCCACATATTGCTAAAGTCGAATTTTAAACAAAAAATTAACAATGGAGCTCCGAATGATGATTTACCTAGGCTTGTAGCTGTATCTGGTTGTACGGAGGAAGCAGTTAAAATCATCTTGGATCATGTAAGCAAATATTATAATGGCTTATTTCATTTATTTCAGAAATAATTTTTGACATTAGTTTTTTTATATTATCATATAAATATAACAAACATAACAATTAAATATACACACGTGTATTTATACAGTGTCTAAAAAGATATTTGCGTACATAATCGCTTTCGAAATTATTTCCAATTTGCACAAAAAAGAAAAGTAAATGTATTAAATATACATATATTTATTTAATATGTTAAGTAATAACAATGCATTTAATAATTAAATTTAATTGCTAAAGTAAAACATTGCAGAATAAGATAATATTATCGTTCTTTTTTGTGTAAAATTATTCCAAGAATTATAAAATGTACATTCTTGTTACTGAATGCAGGTGCGAAATCGACCAATAAATGCTGAGTTTATATCTCTGCTACATCATATTCATAATGATGATATAAAAGGTCATCCTTATAGAGGATACGTGATAACTGGGTCTAAAATATCTCATAATACAATTAGTAAAATAGAACATACTCCATATATTAGAAGACCGATTTGTTTTATATTTTCTGGATTAGGATCTCAATGGTTTGGGATGAGTAAGTATTATAAATATATTTTACCCACTTTTTTGTCAGTTTCCGGAGCTTTGATCATAGAATAACATTCTGAATCACCACAAATAGATAGTTTTATAAGTACCGAAATAATCACAAAAAAATGGAGCTAGCTCCCCTACTATAAATACGCGGATGCATGTACATATCTGTATATTGAAATTTATAAATTTTATTAAAATTTTAATATAGGTCGCGCTCTAATGAAATTCCCAGTGTTTGCCAAGGCAATCCAGAAATGTGGTATCGTTTTGAGATCTTACAGCATATCACTTACAGATATTTTAACAAGTGATAATAAAAATATTTTTGATAATATATTTAATTTTTTATTGGGTCTTATTGGACTACAGGTAAAAAGAAAACTCTTTATTTGGCCTTCATAAATTATTCTATATACAATATATATATATATATACATATGTGTATATATATATGTACAGGGTGTCTCATTTTAAAAAACGCACCTTGATAATTCTTCAACGAAGCATTTTCAGCAAAAATGTTTCAGACAAAAGTTGTGCGGTTTCGAGGGGTACATAAGATGATGTCATTGGTTTCATCTTAGATAGGCGTTTGAAGGTCATGAAAGTCACCTTTAATTTTTTAAATAGAACCCGCCATATTGTAGTATATCCTTTGAAAGGGCATAAAATAAGAAAAATTTTGGCGCAAGTTAGAGGTCAATACGTTAACCCGTTCGAGTGTTATTTAGAATCAAAGTTCGAAAAAGCCAATTTTTGAACCTAAATAACTTTTAAATGGGTCAACGTATCGACTTCTAACTTGCGCCACAATTTTTCTTATTTTATGCCCTTTCAAACAATATAATACAATATAGAGGGTTCTAATTAAAAAATTGAAGGTGACCTTTACGTGATCTTCAAGCAACTATTCAAAGTCAAACTAATGACACCATTTTATGTGCTCCTCGAAACCGTACAACTTTTGTCTGAAATATTTTTGCTGAAAATGCTTCGTTAAAAAATTATCGTGCGTTTTTTAAAATAAGACACACTGTATACATATATATACATATACATATACATACATACATATATATATATTATAAAGATAATTAAAAAAAATTACTTTATAATTACCCCATAATTTTAATCTTTATTTAAACCAAATGGGAAGCTATTTCTTTTATATGTATCGCAGATTGGATTAGTTGATCTTTTAACATCTATTGGTGTAGTCCCCGATTTTATAATCGGTCACTCTATTGGTGAACTAATCTGTGGATATGCCGATGGATGTTTAACGGCCGAAGAAACGATTTTGTCGGCATATTTCATCGGTTTAGCCCTTCACGAGTCGAAAATAATTAATGGCTCCATGGCTGAAATTAATCTTGACCTTGAAACCTTAAAAGTTATGTGTCCTTCGGATATCGATATAGCTTGTTACAATAGTTCTTCTAATTTTATTGTAAGCGGACCAACGAATTCTATAAAAACATTCCTCACCAAATTGCAGGTATATATTAATGCTTATAAACAATATAATCTTTCTTCTATCTAGTTTCTTTAATTGTTTTGTTAAAACAAGCAATTAATAATACTTATGTGATTTTATTCATTCTTTTAGGCGAATAGTATATCTATAAAAGAAATTTCTTGTGGTTATATACCTTTTCATAGTCGTTACATTAAACCTGCTGTAGCTAAATCTGAAGAATACTTGAACCGAACATTACCACAAAAAAAGTTTCACAGCTCAAAGTGGCTGACAACATCCTCTCACGAGTACTCCAATATTATACCTTTATGTTCAAAATATTATACAAATCACTTGTTGTCTCCGGTGTTATTTGCAAAGACGATACGTTCAGTTTCAAAAGATACAGTGACGATTGAAATATCTCCTCAGAATATTCTTCAACACATTTTAAACAATTATTTATACACTACAGTGACAAACGTAGCGCTATATGAACGAACCGAGGATCATAATAATGAGATATTTTTAGAATCAATCGGAAAACTTTATAACGCAGGATTGCAGCCACAGATTGCAAATCTCTATCCGACAGTGGAATTTCCTGTAAGCCGCGGTACCCCAATGATTTCTCCTCTTATAAGGTATGCATATTTTTCGTTTAAGCACAAATGGACAAATTATCAAGAAACAAACATTTTCATATTTAAGTGAAATAGTCAGAAGAGAACATGTTCAATATAATAGCGAATTAAGACTTTAAACTCTTTTTCGAACTTGGTCAGTTTTATCATCTATTTTCAAAATCACATCTCTGTATTTTAAAGACATATATTCTATCACCTTACTTATCTCAAAGATAAATGTATTCTTTTACATATGTTAATTCTTTTATGCCTATTACAAAGAGCAGATAACAGTGATACTTTAGAATCTGTGCTTCAATTTTATATCAAATCTTGAATTAAGTAATTTCCACAATTAATTCGTTTACACGAAGATTATGTAATAATTTCTAATGACGTTTTTAGATGGGATCATTCAGAGAACTTTTTTGTAGTGCAATTTTGTAAAAAAAAAATAATTGACAAAAAGGAAACAGTTGTCAGTATTAGTACAGTAGAAGAAGAATTTACGTATTTAACGGGCCATGTCGTTAATGAAAAAAATTTATTTCCTGCTACGGGATATCTTTTTTATATCTGGGAGATGATCGCATTGTTAAAAAACCAAGAATATATTAATACACCAGTTGTATTTGAAGACGTTCATTTTATTCGTGCTATAGTGCTATCACAACAAAATGAGATTGAATTAACTTTCTCGATCCAAGAAGGTAATATTATTACGTAAACAATTAATTTTTTAGCGTGAGTTTTTTATTTTTTAATTAGATTTTAAAACTTATATGCCGCTTTTATGGCGCAATATATACTATGATTAAAATGTAAAAAATATACAAAGAAAATATATGAGAATAACTAATCTTAACGCGGAATCTTTTTTCTTTTTACAAGTTAACTGGTTTTGTAAGGTCCAGCTCCATATTGATATATTTATATTAATTTTAATTTCTTATAAAATTATATTACGTTTAATGAATTTACACTTATATCTAGGTAGCAATAGGTTTGAAATAATCGAAGGAGATAATGCTGTTGTTACTGGAACAGTACGAATTCCAACCAATATTGAAAATGAAAAAATATCAGCTAATCTTGCTGAATGTATCGATGATGAGGAAGAAATGAATACAAAAGACATCTATAAGGAATTAAGACTTCGCGGTTATCAATATGCCGGCGCATTTCGTGGATTAAAAAGCGCATCGGTTACTGGATCAAACGGCCATATCGCATGGACATCTAATTGGGTAGCATTTATGGACAGTATGTTACAGATGATGATTTTAGGACAGAATTCAAGAAGCCTTTATGTTCCAACAAGAATTTGCAAACTGACTATCGATCCGAAATATCACACACAGATAATTCAGGATTGTCCAATTGAAGATAGACGTAAGTAAAATAACTGATACAATGCGGCCAATTGCCTGACAAATAAATTTCATTCACTACGTTGCAGAATTCTCTGTTCGTCGTTACAAGTCTTTAGACGCTATAATATCTGGAGGAATAGAAATTTGTGGTACTGTGGCTACACCTATATCTCGTCGAAAAAAAGTAGTTAATACCGTTCTTGAAGAATACAAATTTGTTGCTCATCGTGATTTAGGTACTACGTCGTTGCAAGATGCAATAAGAATGTCGACGCACATTGCACTTGAATGTTGCAATATGATAAATGTTAAAATTATCGAATTTGTCGACGATAGTGACAAAGTGGTACCAGAAGATTTAAATTCTCCACTTATTAGTAAAATCTTAAATGATTTACCGCAGATTCGACATTACACTAAACTCGTGACGACCCACGAGAAATTCCCAAATATTTCTTTGCCCGACAACGTTTCTACAACAGAAATTACTAAGTTGTCGAAGGACGAGAATTGTTTGATAGTCCTTGGTTTCAATATTTTGACAAAAAATAGCAAAACATTATACAAACAGTTGCTGTCTCTGTTAATGCCACAAGGTTTTCTATTGACTTTGGAGGAATCCGGTGCCTACGATTATTTATGCCTGAAAACGTATGAGTTGGATATTATACTGGAAAAACAAATAAATGACAAGAAGCTTTTGTTATTAAGAAAAACGCGAAATATTGCCAGAAACCAGCGGATTGTACATGTGAACAATTACGAATTTTCATGGGTAGATGAACTGAAATCAATCATGAATGTGCAAAACGAGACTGGTGTAGATACGGAGATAATTTTCGTCTCGGAAGAAGACTTCGAATGCGGGCTACTCGGTTTTATTAATTGTTTGCGAAAAGAACCAGGCGGCGAAATAATTAGAAGCGTATTTATTCAAGATAACAAAGCGCCTACATTTTCTTTGCAAGAACCGTTGTACACAAAGCAGCTACAGTTGGACCTACCCATCAATGTTATACGTTCCGGTAACGTTTGGGGATCGTACAGGCATTTACCATTACCATCGTTAGAACCAAAACTTGTTCAGAGCGCTTACGTTACGCAGATGGTATGTTAAGATGTTCTATTATTATAAATTTTATAATTAAATAATATTAATTAATGTTTACTTATAACAGGTACAAGGAGATCTGAGTACTCTCTGCTGGGCACAGAGCAGAATGTCTCCCATTAACCATGAAAATCTCGTTAATGTAATTTACACGTCTCTTAATTTTAGAGATATCATGGTAGCTACTGGCAGACTCAATGCTGAAACTATCGCACCGTTCGAACGCGGTAACGACTGTTTCATTGGCTTAGAATTTGTTGGTTTCAATACGCATAAGCAGAGGATAATGGGATTATGTTCACACGGGTAAAATAGATCGAATATCAATACATATGCGATAAAAAAAACTTTTTGCAATTGACAGTATTAATTTCTATTTTATATAAGTATCATTAATTATATATAGTATTAATAACGTTTTAAAAGTAACATTAACTTAAATTTAATATTAAATTAAAAATAAGCAAGATATACGTCATTTTAAAGTAACGTTTAAATAAATAAATACATTTTTAAAATTTTTATGGATAGAGGAATGACGAACATTCTTGTGGCCGATAAATATCTCAGTTGGATTATACCTGACAAGTGGACAATGGAAGACGCAGCAACGATTCCGTGTGTGTACAGCACGTGTTACTATGCTTTATACATGAGGGGTAAAATGAAAAAGGGAGACAAAATCTTAATCCATTCTGGTACTGGAGGCATTGGTCAAGCTGCGATCCATCTTGCGCTTTACGAAGGTTGCGAAGTGTTTACGACAGTTGGAACTGTCGAGAAACGACAGTTTATAAGAGAAACGTTTCCCTCCATTCCCAAAGACAATATCGGAAACTCTCGAGATACAAGCTTTGAACAAATGATTATGCAGCGTACGAAAGGTCGTGGAGTGGATATCGTATTGAATTCCTTAGCCGAAGAGAAATTACAAGCATCTGTTCGCTGTTTAGCAAATGGTGGCCGTTTTCTAGAAATTGGAAAATTTGATATGTTTTCCAATAATTCCTTGGATATATCTATCTTTTCTAAAAATATCAGCTTTTATGGTATTTTATTAGACAAATTATTCTATTCAAACGCAGAACAAAAGTCAAGGTTGTGGAAAACAATAACAGAAGGTTTAAAAGACGGTGCTATTAAACCACTATGCAGAAGAGTCTTCGAAAGAAATGAAATAGAAGCTGCCTTTAGATATATGGCCGCTGGGAAACATATTGGCAAGGTACAATTATTTCTTAATATACACAGAAATATGTAATTATGATACATAATATTTTATCATATCAAATTAGAAACAATTCTTTGTTTCTAATTAATGCTATAAAGGTAGTAACAAATGTAGGTTTATTTAAATAATTATATTTGACCAAGAAATTTTTTGTATTTATATTAATAAATAACGTTAATTATTAATTAATAAAAATTATTAATAAAATTAATAATAAAATGCAAAACAATATCAATAATAAAATAAAATATGAAATCTTTGTTATTTATAATTTATTACTTTATAGAAAAAACGATTGTTTCTTAATTGCTTATTCGCAGATAATTATCAGACTTCACAAAGAGGATCAAGAGCCTTTGAATGCTCCACTACTCGCTCATCCACGATATTATTGTTTGGAGCATAAATGCTACGTTATTTTGGGTGGACTTGGCGGATTTGGTTTAGAGCTAGCAGATTGGTTGACTCTTCGAGGTGCAAAAAATCTGGTATTAACTTCACGAGCCGGGATCAGAACAGGTTATCAGCAATCAAGAGTAAAACTATGGCGATCTTACGGTGTGGATGTACAGATTGTTACAGTCGATGATAATTTGAAACATGAAGACTGTGAATCTATATTAAAATTTGCTGAAGAAAAAGCACCAGTGGACGCTATATTTAATCTTGCAGTTGTTTTAAAAGATTGTACATTCCAAAATCAATCACCACAAACGTTCGAGGATTCGTTCAAATCAAAAGCATGGATGACAAAAAAAATGGACGAATTGTCGAGAAAGATCTGTCTGCAACTTCGACATTTTGTCGTTTTTTCCTCCGTGTCGTGTGGAAGAGGAAATGCAGGCCAGACAAATTATGGGATGGCTAATTCCGTAATGGAGAAAATTTGTGAAAAAAGGATGGAAGAAGGATTACACGGTTTAGCAATACAGTGGGGTGCTATTGGTGATGTCGGACTCGTGGCAGATATGCAAGAAGAAAATAAGGAATTGGTTATTGGAGGTACATTGCAACAACGAATATCTTCCTGTTTGAAGACATTAGAAGTATTTCTGTTACAAGATCGACCTGTTGTAAGCAGTATGGTTGTTGCTGAAAAAGCAAAAATTGGCGGATCAATGAATATTTATGAAACAGTTGCTCATATAATGGGTAAGTAGTTTTATGCAAAGCTAAACAAAGAAAGATACTAAATACATATAATGGCCATAAAATAGAAGTAAAATCAAAATGTTATTCCAAGTATATTTATTGGAATAAGTAATATTTTAAAAAATATATTTTTTGCACAAAATTACAGGAATACTTATAATATTTGGAAAATTATCTTACAATTACTGCAGACTTAACACTTTAAGTCTTAGGAGGCCTCTACGTGTTTCTCTCATTTTAATTATTGTATAATTTGGATCTTAATCAAAATTTTTAGATTATAATTAATATTTAGAAAAAAAATTTGTTTTTCTGAAAATCTAGTCAGCGATAAAATAAGATCTCTAAAAGAAAGAAAGAGAAGGTAAAACAGAAAGTAAAAGCAAAAAAAAAATTAATGGCCTTTGTCTTTTAACACAAAAGTATTCTACTAATAAATAATTTTGTCTAGAATTTTTGTTACGGATTACTCAAATAATAATTATATCGATTTATTCTACTATTGTTTGTCACATAGTTTCCTTTGTACATGTAATTGTAATTAATAACGAATTTAGTTGGTCGCACTAGTGCGCACTGGCGCATTCAAATGTTCAACCGAATTCGCTATAAAAGTGACATCCATTGGTTGTCTACATCTCAAGCAGTTTTAACAGTATCAGAGCGATGAACAGAGTAAAAGTTATCTTAACATCAAGTTTAAAAGCTATAATAATTGTTACACTTTATAATAGTTATCTCTACAATTATTTGTTAAAAAATACACAGATAATTATACAGAAACTGGGCAACCTCACCGATTTTAATGACTTTGACATATGTTGTCAAGGACGTGATCTTGAATAAATTTTCCTTATATCTTAATCGGCGGTCATTGTTTATTTAAAAGTTAAGAACAAATAATGTAACTAAAAAATATAACAGTTTATGCCAGTGCTAAGGGAAGTAATTTACTGATATGTGCGTGTATAGACAGTACGTATGTAGGCGAGGGAGTACCCTGCATGCATCAGGGGTGGGTGGGGTGAACTTCAATGTAATCAAAGGTCTGACCCAACCCAATTGTTGTATGGGTGAGAAACTTTCCACGCGAACCAAGGTCCACCCCCATCCATCCCTGCTTGCGGGGGAAGAAGCGGTAGCCTCTCCCCGCCTACACGTGTACTGTCTACACATCACACATATCAATAAATTACTTCTCTTAGAACTAATGTTACTTTATAATACCTAAGAAAAGTAATAAAATTGTAAAACTTCAATTTGCTATTTCTTCTAAACCAATGCCGTCTCTCACTTAGGTATTTTTTGCGTAGAATTACTCAGAACGGCCCCCTCCCCCTACAACATATTTAAGTGGCGATAAAATCGGTGAATGCTGACCTTTTATGCATATTTACCAAGAAATTTAATAATTTGAATCTTAATTAAAATTTTTGTTGTATATTCAATTTTAAAAAATTAAGTAGAATAACATAAAATTGATTTTATTATACAAATCTTACCTTATTTCAAAATAGGATTAAAGAACATAAACACAGTGCCACCAAACATACCACTGGTCGAAATGGGTATGGATTCGATGATGGCAGTTGAAATTAAGCAAACGTTGGAAAGAGAGTTCGATATTTCCTTGACAGCGCAAGACATTAAAACTCTAAATTTTGCTAAACTTCGACAAATGACAATTACAACAGAACAAGGAAAGATACACGATACAAATAAAATTGAGCCGAGTAATTTAGAAGGCTTTGGCATGCTGATTCGAAAAATGAAGGATGCAGACTTTGTTCCAGATATTCTTGTAGAATTTGTTACCAAGAAAGAGGTTGATCGAGGCAATATATTTCTTTTACCAGGAATTGAAGGATGTTCAAGCGTATATAAAACTGTGGTATCAGGAATTAAATCTTCGGCAACGTGTTTGCAACATGGTATACTTAATATTCCTGATGAAAGTCATTCAGTGATGAAATCAGCCGCTTATTTGCTGCCTGTAAGGAGATTAAATTTAATTAAAATATTTATTTTGATTATTTTTAAATAGTTTATAGATATATATATAAGTAATATTTAACAATTAGAGGTACAAATCTTTCGTATTATATCACAGCTTACACATACATTTATATTTATTTTCTTAGCACATATTAAAGAAAATGAAAGATCAAAAGAAATTTCTAATAGTGGGTTATTCGTTTGGATCCTTAATTGCCATTGAATTAGCAAGATTATTAGAAGCTAAAGATTTCTCAGGACGTTTAATATTAATAGACGGAGCTCCCGATCAAATAAAATTTTGGATTAATCAATATTTGGACTGTACTTCGCCAGATGAGTTACAAAATGTGATATTACTTCGTTTATTGGAAATGTACACTATAATTAACAAGAAAAAGGTTAGTAAATGATAAAAAAACACATTTTGATTTTTTATTGTAAAAGCTATTTATGTAATTTTAATCTTATATAAATTTAAATAAATTAATAACACACATAAAATAATTCATTATAACATAAATATCTTCAGGGATTGTATTTGAATCTTGAAATAGTAAAAGTTTTACATTTTGTTTTGTATGTTTGTGTCATGATTAAAGGATAAAAATAGTTTTAGATAAAAAGCACAATAAGTGAGTATTAATAAATATGTAAGGAATTTTAATGAAATAAATAAGAATATATTTTATATTATTTTTTATATTAATAAAACGCAAATGTTACTTTGGCACAATTATTATTATTAATTATATAAAATTTTCTTATTTACAGCTTGCGTTAGAGCTGAATAAATGTAATACATGGGACGAAAAATTAAAAATATTTTTAGCTTACTTCCCGAACGAGATAGATATATTGACCACTGAAAATAAAAAAAATTTATATTTCACAGTTTACAATCATATAGTTGCTATACAGGATTATGATATTTCTTCGTTACCTCGCCTTAAATCACCTATAACATTGCTAAAACCCACATTTCTAATTGCCTCTTTTACTGAAGAGGATTATGGTCTACATAAGGTAAATTTAATTTGGATAGAGACATTTTTGGAATATAAGACTATATGATTTTAGAAATAATAAGAAGCTTTATAACAAGAAACTTATTTTCAGGTTACCGAAGGTAAAATACAAATTCATTATGTGGAAGGTAATCATATCACAATGATGGACAACGACAAAATTACATCAGCTATTAATGAAACATGGATAGAAGATAATCTAATACAATAAAATACAAATATATATTTTATTGGGACGTGATGACATAATATATATTGTATAAAAATATTATACACATGATATATATAATATACCGGGTGTTTCAGAAAGTATGGGATAAACTGTAGCGGATGATAGGTCTTATTAAAAGAATCAATTTTTTTAAGGAAATTGTTTGCCTGCTTTATAACCGGTCCGAAAATTTTCCAATTTCTAGGGAAATAATTAATCGAATCTTAAAGAATTGTATATGAAGTAGGGGTGTATAATTTTTTGTTACCGATTTTTTGGAAGCTGGTACCGAAATTTTTCGGGAATTAATTAACCGAATCTTAAAGAATTATATATGAAATAAGGGTAGGAAGAACTAAAAAAAAAGAATGTAATAAAATTAGAAAAATTGTTAATAATAAAGGGGTTTCCGATTTCTGTGTCTTCATTCTCGGACTGGATTTTAAATAAAGATACATAATTTTGATCATAAAAAATAATAGAATACACTTTATTCATTGTTTTTTAGTAGAAAAATGGAAAGCGAAAAATAATTTCAAGAGAATTAATTTTTTTTTTCGCTAACAGTTAAAGCATGTAAAAACAGAGTCTGACGAGCGCACGCACTCGTTGTGTGCCTTACGCCTGCACGAAATGCACTGTTTTTCATTAGCTCTGTTTTGTATTATCTCCGAGCATATACGCAGCACATATTATTTAGTTTTTTTGACTTCGTTTTGGCTTGGAAACGACTTCGCCCCGAACACAAGTTTTAGGTTTGGTCGCTTTATAAAATAATAGAAATCAATGAAAAAATAAAAAAACTGCACTGGATTCGTGTTCAGCATGCATTACTCTTTAGGATCACTTACTTTGAGATTCGGAGAGACAATAATACTTAAGATATTACAAACTTTCGACGCGGAAGAAATTTTACTTTTGACCTGCAAAAACACGTTTGTTTCGATAAGAATCACAACGTGGCACGTAACCTCATTAAACTTTGTTGGTCACGTGGGCACCATAAGCCGCGCTTACAGTATTAATGGCGAGTTTACACAACATACAGATTTCGAAATAATTGCAAAAACGACTCCGCCCCGGGACCGACTTCGCCCCGGCGGTCTCCTCTACTTGCGTATTCCCTGACAGAGAACCGCACAAGCATTTCGCCAATTTTCAGTAACGCAATAACATGTCTCTTCGTTGCATGATGCGTGCTCTCATAATTAAGTTATATTAAACCATTTAGAGAAATGGTAATCGCTTAGTATTACATATCGCACTCCAAGCAGAATACACAACTCAAAAAATTTCGATTTTGAGTTAAGTATGCCATAAAAAGTATGCGTAAAAGGTGTTCTCTATACATGCTATAATAATGTTACAAATCTATATGCAAAATTCGCTACACGGGAGCAGAAGTGTCGTTTTATTACGATTCGACGAATAGTGTAATAAGTGAATTGACAAGTGAATCACAGCAGACGTTTTTAAAAAGACAGTATAAGTTCATTATAACAAAATGTCATAATTGCAATTGCGTTTTAAGAGCCAAAGCACATAACATGGCGTAGCGATATACGACAGTCGTAGTCCTCGACCTGACAAATCAGGATACGTCAAAGCTTGTGCGTTACTTACGTCCACGATACGACTGTCATATGTGCTTTGGCCCTTAGTTGTCTCACAATTAAAAAACAAGTTGAATTATTTGTTTTTCCTCTCTCCCGAAAATTGTGAATTTCTGAGTTGTGACATTGTTTTTCTTTTATAGTGCGATATACAGGTATATCGATATATCAATTATTAATATATTATTGCTAATTTACTGTAAACACATTATTGCTTTAAACACTTTCATATTTTCTTAAAATTAAGAGTTCTTACAATTTTATCGAGATTATCAGTCAATACAACTTTTTAGATTATAGTATGTAATTTGTTTTAGTGTGCTAATTAGTTTCTTCACTATCATTATTCCACTACACTATATCAATTGATTTGCTTTACATTAATTCTGCATCGAATGAAGAACGGTGAAATACGATATTGCCGTGCTCAGTAACTATAATAACACATAACTTTTTATTTTTATCTATCTATAAAATATATTTTACATTCAACACTATTTTGAAAGATATTCTTCTTACCGTAGCAGCACCTTCTAATGATCCCACAAACAATCCAGCAATATTCATAGTGAACGACTTGGTACCTCTTTGCAAGAGAAACAGTATCATTTTTTGTATTTGCAACGGAGCTACGTACCACTGAACATTGTACCTACGTGATGATTAATTAATAATTAAGAAATATAAATAAAATCTGTGTTTGCAAACAGTTTCATTATACCTTTCTTAAACTACGAGTATATTAAATGTATTTGTTATTACAGTGATCCATATAACGAATATGTGAATATTTGTTGTACGGATATTCATATAATATAATTGTAACGCATAAAATAATCCCTTACACGGTGACAAAAACGTTATTATTATGATCCATAATTTTTTGCGCAATATAGTTGCCTACAAACATGTAAGTCAAGAGATACATCATAAATATTAATCGTAATAAGAGTTCTTCAATATCACATTTAAAGGATGTCATCTGAAAAATCTAAAATACATCGATATTGTAATAATTGTCATAAAAATTAAATCAATATTATAAAAAAATAACAATTAATTAGAATTGTCTAAATAAACATTTAGTAGTAACTAATCTTATTACTTTTATTTATGAGTATATATAATAAAACAAAGGCAGTATTTACCAGAAAAATATTAAGACTTCCGCACATTACACCGGTCATTATCGAAAGAGCGAACATTATTTTAAATCTAGATATTGTCGAGTTAGAAAATCTTTAAATAAAAATATTATTATATGCGCGTATTTCATATCCTAATTATTATTATTTTATATATATATATATATATATATATATATATATATATATATATATATATATATATTAGGGTAATTAAAAAAAAACCTTTTTTTTTATTTTTCGCGACGCACCCCAAAATATCAAACCTTACCTAAAAAAAGAACTTTCCTAACGCGAGCGTAAAATGAGCCGCTTTTCGCGCTTGTTTTGAGTGAGCAAAACGATCCATTTCGCATCGATGACGTAAGCGTCGAGAAATGGAGCCATTTCTTAACTGTGGAGAAATGAAATTGTAAAACAAGCGCGAAAAACGGCCTGTTTCACGCTCTTGTTAGGAAAAATAGTATGACCAACTCGTGGGAAGAAGAGTGGTCGAGCTCAAATGAGTGTGATGGTCGCACGAGCGAAGCGAGTTGATAAATTAAGTAGATAGAATTATAAATTATCCAAATGCTACATATTCAATAATTTTTGGTTCCAACATCAACTTCTTTTCTGCCTAATACAATAACACCATTCAATTTTACGAATTGCAATTGTTTTTTTACTGCGACTCATATTTGTAAAATGGATAGATTAATAACAATGCTACTTCTTTTGTAATTTGTCATAATAATTTTATTTTCAAAGAACAATAAGTACTTATACAATATGTAGCATTTGGATAATTTATAATTCTATCAACTTAAATTTGACAACAAAAATTGGAATGCAATACAAACACCTAAATAAAAATTATGGACATGCGTTATTTCTACATTACGCGGGTAACGTGGTTTCTTGAATTTGTTGTTTAAACAAATTTTCAGCAACAAATTCACCGATGTTCAAGCATTTGATTTATTTAAATGTATTTTTGGATTACCTAGATGTAATTTAAAGTCAAAACCATGTCCCAGATCGCTGGCGCCTATTTGTTATACTTAGACGATTATTTTTTCATTATAAACAAAAGAAACGTAAAAAAATTGTTTCCGAAAATAAATTTTCTAACACGATATTCATAAACTACATTAATTGACGAAGATTCCCTGAAAATTTCATGATTCTATCATTAAAACTCCCTAAGTTATGCAATTTTGAACATTTGAAAAGAACAAATTTTTATAATCGAAAATATTGAAAATCGCTGGTAGCGACCTTTAAAACTTGTTCGATTTTGCTCAAATTTTGAGGAAAATTCTTTTTTTAGGTAAGCTTTGATATTGTGGGGTGCGTCGCGAAAAATAAAAAAAGAAGGTTTTTTTTAATCACCCTAATATATATAATTCATATTGCTTATTAAATATATACTAACTTCATAGCTTTGCGATGCATATCCACTGCACAAATTAATCCCTTGTATATCAAGTATTCGTTTTGCAAGCTGTTTTTTCGTAGAATTTCGAGTGTCATTGTACGTGCGATACGATAACTGCAAATGATTCTTTTGGCATCATTAAATGGCCTTTCTGTTTTTCCAATTTGATAGATCTTTTATATTTGTTTTTATATTTATTCCCTTACCAGGTAATTCGAAACATTCCACATGCATGTTGTAAGTAAACTATGAACATTGTTCCTGTTGCTATCATTGCAATTAACCCAATAAAAAAGGCTGCATTTGTATGGAAATATATCAAGTAGAAGTATCTTTTATCGACAAAGTATTCTGTCACAAGCAGCGGCGAAATACGTGCGTGAGTTTCATTTATAGACAGTAAGGTGTAAAAAACGCGCGACCAAATTGGGTATAAAATTAAAATAATTGCGATAAATATAACAAGCACTGAAAAATGTTTAAGGATCAATTATTTCGATAAGAAATTTATTATAAACTCGCCGCGCGTTTAATTTTCTAAATACAATATTCGAAATATAATAATTCGCGTTCAAAGTAAATCTAATGCAGTTGTCTTACATGTAAACGTAATCGTGTAACGTTTTGCATAGATAGCATACTGTTTTATGATATTGATTTCATTTTCGTCAGTTAACTCGTTACAAGTATCCTGCAGTTGCTCCAGCAAACACTTTATCTGTCAATATTGCATACTATTTCTCTTAATCATATTTCAAAAAATTTTTTTGTTTGTATTCTATAAAAAAACCTTTTTTCGGAAATATTTCCGAAGAATTGATCTTTTTATACAATACAACTTGTTTCCCAAAAATAATACACATATGAATACAATATACATATAATATACCGCATGATACTCGAGAAATTATTGAAGCTGAATATCTAATATTTATGTAATTAATCAACAAAATGAAATAAATTAAACATGTTACACTGCAGAAGAATTTCATAATCATTATCTGCATATTGCGTGAAAAGAATATCTGTTTATATACATGTAAAAATAAAATCTATAAAACAAATAAAAATTTGGTTAATTGCATAACTCAATAATATAACATGTGTATTTAGGAAATATCGACATGGATACTTTCATGAAAGAAATATCCCCAGGATTCTTCAAAAGCACAGTTTCACTTATTAATGTTAGATAGCATATGTAAATTTTTAAAGTTTTGAAAAACGCCTCAATTATTATGTCAGTTCAGTAGCCATCTTGAACTGATTATTGAGTTATGCTATAAACTGTATTGTTGACCCTTTTTTATAATATTAATTTTTACAAATTTATATATAACTTTTCTTTTACACTACATGCTGGTACAAAAAACTCTAGTCTAAAAAAACTGCTCTCTTTCTGTAGCGTTTAATTTATTTTCTGCTTTCTGCTTATCATAAAATGAAATTTTACGATTTAGTTTCACGAACTTTCCAATTGTCATCCAGTATGTTTTACTTACGACTTCAACGTTAATACTAAATGAACTATATTTAATTGCAAAGGTAATGTAAAATAATGCAGATGCAAGAACATTAATGAGGAGATCTGGAGTACATTGTGATGTCAGAAATGTTGCAAACTGCAAAGAAATTTTTTTATATAATTTTACACTGAAATATTATTATCTATTTTCTTATACAACCAGAGAAAGGCTCTAAGTCTTTAATTGTTTTACAATGTACCATAATTTAACATGAGAAAGCTATTTAACTGCAATATATATTAAGCAAATTAAATTTTTTTTTATGTAATAACAAACACATGTTATAAAATCAATATCAATATATTTAATATTGTGACGGTCTTATGATTTTGATATACTAAAACGCAAAATAAAAGATTGCTGAAAATAACGTTAGATATATATATATTTTTTATCTTGTTATTATATAATTAAAATTATTAACATACTTGACCTAGGATAAAAGTCGTCAAAACACTAAAAAGCAATGTGAACTGGAGTTGAACAAGTTTAGACCTTTGATAAGGCCACAGACCAACTGTGAGTAATAGAAACCGATTGAGGCTAATATGTAAAGAGTCGATACAGATCATTTCTCCACGAGCAAGCAGATGTGTGTATGACACCGGAGAGGCCAGTTCGCTTATTTTTTCTTTTTATCAGTTGCATATTTTATTGCTCCATTTTTATTCATACTCTAGCTCAAATTCTAACGTAAATTATCTAATTTAACGAAAATGTAACAAAATATTACAGAGATCGGAACACGCGCAATTTAACAATTTTATCTGTAAATAAGTCGGTGATTAAGCGACATAAGATAATAGAACAGATGTTTATTTCTCATAGGTAAATACTTATGAATTCTCTGAAAAAATATGACGATATACCACCGTGTGATCAAAGTACCTTACAAAACAATTTTTACTGGCTATTTGCACCCTTTTTTTTAAAAGAGGAGTGTGTGTGGTGCAATCGATTGATTTGAATACGGCAGCAACGTAATAATAATAACAGATGTTTATTTCCCATAAAGAAATACTTCGTGAAGAGGGTTGCGTGACAGCGTACGTGACAGCGGACTGCGCAGATGCGTTTCTACCCCTTCCATTGCAGCGCGTTATACCGTAACGTTCCTCATTCTAGTGCGTGCTGTGTCTTGAGTTACGGTTATTTCTTCGCAATGGTATGTACAACTTGCACTTGAAATGTCGACGTAACGGTTGTCAATGTATATTGCTGATAAATGTTACATATAATTCCTTCTTGAAAATATCTTTGATTCGAGTATATTTGTATTTCCTAAATGGCGTTTTCTTACTTTTGTTTGCCGATTGAATATTCTATAGTTTTGTTTCTTTTTTTATTTAAATATTCAGCTGAGTTGCCTAATTTTATTGACATGTAGTGCACAGTGAACGAAACACCGCCGTGAGATCAATATATTTGACCATTTACATTTTTATTCTAGAAAGGATGTATAGTTAAATGATCGATTTTTATGTCACAATAAAGTAATAGATGTTTCCATCAGCAAGTGTTTTGTTGAGGGACTTGTGCGACAGTTGACTGTGCAAGTGGGGTTCGACCCCTTCCAGCGTAATATATTTTATTTTAACGTTCTTTTTTCTGGTGTGTGCTACTGTCTTAAGTGACGTTTAATTTTTGAAGAAGGATTTTAGCTCGATACCTCGACGTAATGATTATCAAATATGAATTGTTGGTAAATATCATGAAATGTTTCAGTGAAAATATCTCTATTTTGTGTACGTTTGTGTGTTTTCTAAATTTTATTTCCCAAAATCTTACATTCATATGTGTCATACCTTGTATCTGTACGATATATTTTATATTTACATTTCGGACTTCATATCGCAATATCTCCGTTCGTAGGATACGTAGAAAAAAAAATAAAAACACTTTCTCCTTATGTAAATCGAACCCAAGCTATCGATTGAGCTTACTTAGAACTTAATCGATTTAGCCGTTATTAGGATCCGATAATCTCGGGTACTCGCAACTCTCGGGCTCGAGTAAAGATACACGGAGCGATCTCGCTGCGCTATACTTGGCGCGAGACACTACCGTGTCTCTTGGTATTATTTCTGTAACACTACTTGTGAACAAAGTTATAATTTTATAAATGTAAACTTTTGCCACCCCCCGCAGATAGTAATCAATATTTTCTCTACATTTTTTTACATATATTGTTCTCAAGTTATTTATCGTGCAAATATGGATTAATTTGTGGGGAAACTCTTTCATCTATATGAAATAAATAGATATTGAACATATATAATATTAAATAGTATTCGAAATTAAATAATGTTTACGTTTTATATATGAGAATAAAACTCTAATGACAAATTTCGATGTAATTTAATAGTTAAATTATCCAAAATTTTATTGTATTTACAAAAAGAAACTTATTTCGTAAAAGTAATTAAACAAAACTTGAATAATGACAAATTTATATTGTATATACATAACGTTGTCATTTTTACATTCTGTAATTTTTATAATTTAAAGTACCCCGATATTTTTATTTAACTAACGATTTTCTCTCGCGCAAACAATATTACAAAGAATATTATCTAAGAAAAAATCAATTACCTTAACAAATTTAATTTGTGCAAGCTTTATTTAAATCACATTTTATTCTGTAAATTATAAAAATTTATAATCGATTTTTATTACACGGAAAAAAAATGATGTATCAACAGCATCACTTTTTGTATCAACAGCATCAGTGTTATTGAGATAAAATTGATTGATGCAACATCAATATTAATGAATAAAAAACATCAGATAATTGTTTTAATAATTTAAATATTTGGTTTAATAATGTCCAGTTGAATTAACTACTTATGCTTGTGACAGCCCGTGACGTGGACGTTTAATTGAAGTAACCATTTTTTTTCCGTGTAGATAGTAGGTATACCTTGATATTATTATTGCATAGAATACATAAAGGTGAAATAAGACATCGATGCTTTTAATAACTGTAATGAAATATGTCTTTTTACATTATCAGTGGAAGAGTGAATAGTCATTTTTAAGATACTGTATGAATCTAATGATTATTACCGTGGCGAAACATTCTAAAGATGCCACGAATATTTGGCCGACATTTAAAGCAAAGGCTTTGCTGCTTCTTCGTAATATAAAGAGTATCAACTTTTGTGTGTGCACGGGAACTACATACCATCGAACATTTGTATCTATAAAATGATGACAACAAATGAAAAGAATTTCGTTTACTGACAAAATGATCAACTATATAATGCCTAAGTACTTGCTGATATTTTAATTATCGTCAGTTTTAATTGCAGAGAGAGAGAGAGAGAGAGAGAGAGAGAGAGAGAAATTGTACGTATCCTATGCGAAATTTAGGATTGAGACGTCGCGCATTGAGATGTTGTCAAATATAATTGTTTTGATAAATCGACCAATGAAAAGTCAATTAATTAAGATTTCTCTTCCCTTCCTCTCAAATAATTGAGGAAGATAATTATTATAATAATTCCAATATTTGTATAATTATACTAATTATTAATATTTGATTTTACTACTCGAATATGTACAATACAATTAATGATATACAATTAAATGGACATTATATAAAACAATTTCTTACGCTGCAATATATATATGTCGTTATTGTGATCCATGACTTCTTGTCCGGTATAGTTAGCTTAAGGACGTTCTCTCGTCCTTATACTAGAGAAAATCGATTTTCTTTAGATTTTCTTGAAACTGTGAATATACGTTGCTCTCCTCTCGTCGAGTTCTGTAAGGAAAAAATGCCGAAACTAAAAAAAAATAAATTTTTTTTTTTTTTTTTACTTTTAGGCTCAGTATCTTTATTTTTTATATCGAAAGAGGTACTGAAATTTATACCACGCATAAAGCACACCCAAATTAACGTATATTCATAGTTTTTAAGAAAATCTAAAGAAAATAGATTTTCTCTAGCATAAGGACGAGAGAACGTCCTTAAAAACATGTACAAAAGAATGACCGACACAATCACAAAAGACGAAATACGAATCCCTCTTTGTTTCCGAGCGAGACACACTGAAAAATCTGAAATATCACGATTATGATCAAAGTTCTAGTTATATTTAATAATTATTTATTTTATATGCAAAAATAGGTTATTATAAAATTACAAATAAATAATACAAAAAATAATATCCATAATTATTTCTCTTTTCTCAAAAATTTTGATTGACTAAAGATAATTTAACACTTTTTTCAATTACTTTTGTAATTATTGATTATATTATTCTTTATCTGCAAAGTATTGAAATATTATGAGATAATTTACAGAAGTCATTGATTAATATGTTTAAAAATGTGAGAGAAAACTCACTGTAAAAAGATTGAGACTCAAAGAAATTACATTAATCGCTATTAAGAAGAAGAAGGATCCCTTAAAGCTGGATAATAAAAATTGAGAATTCCTTAAGGGGCTACATCCACCTAGAGACCCGAATAATAGGTCAAAATTCAGATATTTTTTTTTTCAGAAACTATTAGTGGGAATGAAACGAACTCTGTTTGTACTTAAAGATACATGTTTTAAGAGCTTTAAAAAAAATTTTTATTAAAAAATTTTCAAACAAAAAAGTTATGGCCGCCGGCAAATGATGAGTTTTTTTTCGACACGTTCGGCGGTGGACATCAGTTCTGGAAAACCGCTCGATGGATTGTTTTGAAATTTACACACAATACGCTGAGAAACATTTAGAGGTCGTTGACGATCGCAGATTTTTAAAATCGATCTTTATTTTTTAATAATTACGTAAAAATGACGACATTTTCTCACAAATTGTTTATACCTGAGTTTCATTTCGTTGCCATTTTGTTTAAAAAATCGATTTTAAAAATCTGCGATCGTCAACGACCTCTAAATGTTTCTCAGCGTATTGTGTGTAAATTTCAAAACGATCCATCGAGCGGTTTTCCAGATCTGATGTCCACCGCCGAACGTGTCGAAAAAGAACTCATCATCTGCCGGCGGCCATAACTTTTTTGTGTTTGAAAATTTTTTAATAAAAACTTTTTTTAAAGTTCTTAAAACATGTATCTTTAAGTACAAACAGAGTTCGTTTCATTCCCACTAATATAGTTTCTGAAAAAAAAAAAAATCTGAATTTCGACCTATTTTTTGGGCCTCTAGGTGGATGTAGCCCCTTAAAAAAGTAAAATATTATGACAAATAGGTACTATGTAAATAATATCATGTATAAACACCAACTTTAAAGCTTTGCGTTGAATGTCAACGGCACAAATTATTTTCTTGTAAATCATAATGTCGTTTCTTGTACTGATATTTTTGCAGAGCATTTTTATCGTCATCGAGCATTTTCATCGCTTGCTCGATACGATAACTATAAATTAATTTTAGGCTATAAATACATAGTTCTCCGTAATTTGTTTGTACGGAGGCATTTGATGCAAAATAAGTCTTCTTATTTTCAACTATATAACTTTTGTATTTTTTCGTAGATTTTGTTTTTTACGTACCTGGCAATTTTAAACATCCGTAAGCGTGTATGAGATATCCTCTGAGTAATGTCCCTGTTGCTGTCACTGTAGTTGCTCCTATACATATGACTGCATTTGAATGCAACAAAATTATGTAGAAATATTTTTCTTGATCGATAAAATATTCAGTCATGAAATGTAGTAGTACTCGACCTGGCTGAAATCCATTTATATGCAAAGCAATATCAAGAACTGGCGTCAAAATTGGCAATAAAATAACGATAAATAAACAGCACATGCTAAACACTAATTGTAAGAACATTTGAAAAAAATTACTATATAAATTTTGCTATATGATATTTTATGCAAATGATAACTGCAAAAAATTCTTACGTTTTAAAATGAAACGTGTATACTTATATTCCGTATAGTAAAAATATTCTTTGACTTTTTAAAATCATTTTTAAATTATATCTTTACATTTTAGAAATATGTCGATTATATTTAGTGTAAGTATAAAAAATAATAATGTTTAAATAGTTATGTTTATTTGGTCGTTTAATATTTCTTATAATTAATTTATTTAGCTTTATATTAACATGTGTTATCTTACTTATAATTAAAACTGTATAACGTTTCACGCTGTTTCCATATTCTTTCATAATATTGATCTCGTTCTCATCTTTCAATTTATTACAAATTTCCTGTAGTCGCTCCATTAAACGCTTTACCTATTATAATATTTAACGCGTTTCTTATTGAAAAACTTGGAAAGGATTATTATATGTAAAAATTTATTTATGAAGTATGTTTTTTTGATTGCGCAAGCTTACATTATGCGTATTCATCCAAAATGCGTTATAATTTATAATGTACGTACTGCAAAAGATCACGTTAGATAATAGAACTTTTATTATAAGATAAGGAGTACATTCTGTGGTCAAAAATGTTGTAAGCTACAATTAATAAATTTACTGAATAGATCACAAAGCTATTCTCTTATTCGATTAGCAAATTACAAGTTAAGAATGATTAATTGCTTTGTAGTGCAAAATGATATAATGAAAGTTTTACAATTCTTATTCTCTAAAATAGCAGGTGTATCTCACAGCGTGTTGTTAATATTAATATTTGGAGTTGGATAAAAGTTGTGAGAAGATAATAGTATATTGTGCACCAAGGGGCGAAAGTAAGGTTTTTCAAACGAGTGTGAAGTTTGCCGCCCGAGCCTTCGGCACGATATTCTTCACAATACCTTTACGGAAAGTTCGACTTCCATGCCTAGAGAGAGGCAAAAGAGGCGAGAGTGGCCCCTTTCACGTCAGGGCTTACTTTCCTCTCTAAGGAAGAAAATTGATACTTTCCACCCGGCATAGCGGGCGGAAAGCATTAATTTTAAAGTTGGTACATCATACGTATGAGCTGCTATTAATATATCTTTAAACATATTATAATCACATTGTTCTATTGAGCCAGTTAAAATGTATATTAAAATCTGCTTAAAATTTTGTATCTGATTATTCGTTACTAATTCATTCGTCATAATATCTTTTACATTTTCCTTATATTTGCAGATATATTTAAAGTAACACTGTAGGAGTCACACAACAATTTTCTTGATAGAACATATTGTTCTTTTCCTACTATAAATTTGATTGAGTCCTCATCTCTAGACCGAAACTCATCAAAAGTTGAATCTTCAGAACATATCACGTCTTTTGAAACTTCTGTCGAAGGCAGTAAATTCATACGTATGGTTTTATTTATCAGATTATGAAAAATTTCAAACTTGCAATGTACTATAAGCGCACCTGTTCGATTAAACAAAAACCTCTCTGAGAACTCAATTAACAATGTCATATTAGACATATGACCTGAAATAAAGTTTGATGACAACGGCACATCATAGTATTGTCTCGACGCATACATTATAGTTAGTGGTATGTACATGAACCACCAAATGAATTATATAGTAAGTATATAACATTTTATTGCATTTATCTGCGAACTATCTTGACGTGAAATACTCATTAGAACCTCGCATTGACCTATTTCTGAAAACGACGGAAACGTTATCATATTTTTGATCTTAGAAAAATGTATAAATTGATCAATATAGGTTCAAGTATATCGATTCAATATATGTTTGACAATATAGCTCTTGGTATCCGAAGGTAAAAATGGTGGAGATACTGTCTGCTCCTTTTTCGGTGTATCCTCGATCATCGGTAGAGATATTCTCAACTTCTTTATCAAAAATCTGAAAATAATTAATTTACTTATGAATAATGAGAAAGACGAACATCAAAATATCCTCAAGTTTCTTGCTTTTTAACCCTGTAACCGTACACTCTTATTCGTCCCCCATTAACGATATATGAAAACGATTGCGTTCGCGGCGATATATTAAACAACCTAAAACTTTACCAAAAATTCTGAAAAAACTCATAGGCGTTCCTTAAGATCTTAACTATAAATTTAAATAATAATAATATTATAAAATTAATTTTGCAATTGTTAATTTAATCGTTGAACCTCTGAAAAATACTACATAGTCGAAATGCCGAGAACGCAAACGACCCACATGTACGGTTGCAGGGTTTATAAAATAGATTGAATTTCAAACAAATATTCTAATATGTAATAAGGCTTATAAATCATGTATAGATAAGAGCCATTTGAAATCGAATTTAACTTAAAATAGAGATTTTTGAGACACCTTATATATTTTTTTTATTATAACCAATCGGAATAAAAGAGTTGAATGTGAATTGACAAATAGGAGGAGAAGACTATTTTCGTTGAGAAAATGTCAAGATTGATTCGTTATACAATGTCTTATGTCTTTTCTAATAACGTCCTTAAAACATGTAGTCAACGAAGTTGAGAAAAGAACTGTTGAGAACTTACTTGCTTCTCTTCCATTTTACGTATTTGCTTTTTCGCTGAATCTTGATCAATTAAACTTAACATACTAAATTTCTCTAATGACATGCTTCCATAATTTTCAAACACCGTCCAGATGAAGCAGTTATTAGACTAATGCGTGTACGGATGTGGCAATCGATTTCCTTTATTCCTTTGTCAAATCAATAAGTATCCCAGGTACTTCAAATTCAACGTCTTCCGTCTACGTCGAGATAATGCGAGAAACAAATACGAATGAACAAATGATTATGAACGTAGCTGCTGCAAAAAGGAAATAGATTCGAGCCCCAGGCGCCCCGGCTAATCCGTAAAATATATGGAGGGGGCACCTAAGAAGGAGCCACATACGTATGTGTTACATGTATGTAATACGTGATTCTTTCTTAGAGTGCTTGTCCCCTCCACCCATGTCACGGATAGATAGCGGGCGCCACGAGATATCGGCTCGGCACGTATCATGGAACATTTTGGAATGAATTCCGATCGGAATCGTTTAATTATTTCCTAGATTTCTAAGATTTTCTAAGGAAAACGAAAGTATTGATCGGAATCCATCTTGAAAAGTTCTATAATGTGTGCCCTCGTATCTCTGTGCCAAAGATGCTCTCTTTTGTCATAGCATTTAAAAACCTTAATTCTTTTGTTAGGCGTATTCTGAAATATACTGACTGTAGTCGGTACTGAAAATCTATAGCATATGTCATATGTAAATATAAATTATGAATTTTCAACTATTAATAGACTTAAAAATGTACTCTTTATAATGTATATTCAGCAGAAGATGAACATCAACAGAAAAATTAATTGTCAGTAATTCTTTATAATTGATTTACCTTAGGTATAAATAAAGATACTTAGATGCAACAAGGACCTAAAACTAGGTTTACATGAAGAATTTTTATAATTCAAAATACTACAATATTTTATTGAAGTTTCGCGCAGTCAAGCTCTACTATAATAATTAATGAATCGACTACTTATTTATGCAATAATCACTGTTAATTGCTCAAATATGCTATCAAAATAATGAATAAACAAATGTAATATATCAGGAACTTCTTTATTAAATATATTAAACCATTAAACAGAATACATTAAACAGAATACATTGAATTCTCATTTTACCTGACAGATCCGACATTACATTTCAATAATATTATTATTATTTAGGAATAATTAAATTTCTTCTACTCGGTTATAAGGTTTCATAGTTCACACTTTGTATCACACTTTACTTTCGAATTACCTTCTTCCAAAGCAACAATATAAAGTTTCATTTCTAAATAAGCACAGAAACTTCTAGATTAACAAGAGATACTAATACCAAAAAGATCATATTTGTAATATTTTTATTCTTAAACAGATCTCTAGATTTCGAAATAATGAGTTATCAAATTTAACTCTCATTTATTTTGCGAAGCATTTTCTTCCATCTACCGATGTGATTGTTTTAATTTAATCGCATTTTACTGAACCCCAATTAATGACAACATCGAAAACATAACTGCGATAAACATAAAAGAACAAAAATCAAGTTTAAATTCATGAAAAATAATTTGCTCTGTGAAAAAGACAGCTGTTAAAGATTCTGATACTATAGTACACAGGATGATCTACAGAACAATTGGAAATTTTAATAAGATATAGTACTGATAAAAATACATAAAACATTTATAGATAACATTTGTTAGGATTCTTATATTTTCCATTTCCTTTCGTTTTAGATCAACCTGTAAACATGAGAAAGTTTTAACTGAACTATATTAAGTATAATTAATAATAGTTTTATTCGTGCACATCAAAACTAAAAAAAAGAATTATTTTTAATCCATATTAATACTTATTTGCATATAATGTCTTTTACGTATAAAAGTTAATATTAATAAATAAATCTAATTATAATTAGATTTCTAATTTGTCTTAGCTGGTGACAAAGAAAATTGATCAGTGCTGACTTCATATTTACTTTTCTCAATCAATTCCATTATCTTATATAAATCTTCTTGCGATAGACTTTTAAATGCTATAGTGTCCTTAATTTCTTTTATGTGAAATTTAATAAGTTACCGAATGCGTTTCTAAAAATTTTGCATTAGATGAGGACGCGAGCTGTACAAGTTCTACGGCATTTTCAATCGTAAGACTGCGTAACAAATAATGTTGACACGTTAATTTTAAAGTTGGTACATCATATTTATCAGCTGCAGTTAATAACTTTTTAAGCATCTTATAATCACCCTGATCAATGGAGTTAGTTGTAATATATAATAAAACCTGTTTAAAAGTTTGTAACTCATTTCTCGTTAATACCGTTGCCATATTTATTTCTCTTCCCTTATATGTAAGACAGATATTCTTAAAGTAACTACTGTTGGTATCGCACAATTTTTTTTTTGATATATCATACTCTTCTTCTCCTACTATAAATTTGAATGATTCATCCTTAGACGCGAATTCAAAAGTTGAATCTTCAAGAGATTTTACCTCTTTAAATACCGGTACAGATGCTTGTAAATTCATGTGTATAGTGTTACTTATCAATTGATGAAAATTTTTGATCTTGCAATGTATTATAAACGCCTCTGTAGAAATGCACGAATAGTCGGAAACTTCAATTAACAATGTCATATCCGAAATAAGACACGAAATCGATCTTGATGATAAAACTGCACTTGAAGATAAAACTGCATCAGCCACTACATGAACCTCAAGCGTGATTGAATCATCTTTTATAAAACCTCTATCAGGATTTAAAACAGCCTGCCATGTCATAAAATGACGAAAGCCCCAGTCATTCTCTTTACTGTTGAAGAGGTGTTCAATTTTTCTGCTAAATGGTTCTTGTCCTTCTTTGCAAGAAAGAAGACGCAGCTCAGCAACAGCGTAACAACTCCAAGATGTAGATTCACTCTCTCCATTACACTGAAGGTAAAATCCAAGAGATCGCTGTCTCTCCTGTGTCTGACTTGACCGTGGTGGACACACCTTTATTTTCCATGGTAAATTGCGAACGTAAAATGCAGGGGACAACTGCGAGTCCTTCATCTTAGATATATTCTCAACAGTATATCGAAAAGTAGCCTCCGATCTGGCCCTTTCAGGCGGATGCATTATAGTAGTAGTACATGAACCTTTAAATGCTGTATTAGTACGTATTGAAATTCGTATTGCACATAGCAAATCTTTACGTGAAATATTCATTTGAATCTTATACTGGTTGTTTTCTCCAAATGGTGGAGAATTTAATGTATCTACGATTTCAGAGAGATATCCAAATTGATCAATTTTCCATGTATACTCAGACGTAGTCACTTCAAATCGTGTTTGAGAATAGCTTTTGGTATACGAAGGTAAAAATGGTGAAGATACTTTCTGCTCCATTTTCGTCTCAATATAGGTATTTTTATCTTCTTCAGATCTCCACAACTGAAAATAATTAACTTACTTATGAATAATGAAAATAATCAACATCAAAATGTCCTGAGAGAAAGTCTCTATACTTTTTATAATAAAATAGATAGAATTTCAAACAAATATCCTAACATATAATACGCTTATACGCTCAAGTAAGAGCCATTTACAATCGGGTTTAATTACAAACTTCTACATATATTATTCCAGACTGCTAACTCGTATAGCAGCTGTCTTTATTGTGGGATAGAAATTCATTTAACCGTTGTCCAAAAATACAGCGATATTGTATAGAAGTCTGTAGATGTGACAAATATAATAAAGTGAAAACATATAGAAGTATGTGGATTAAACTTGAAAAACATAAGAGATTTTTGGGACACCTTATACTTAATATATTTTTCTTTAAATAAAAATAAATTGTATGTCAGACAATCACAAAAAAGTTGAATGAATAGCTAAATTATAAGAGAAAACTTAAACATGATTATTTTCGTTGATCAAGATCAATTTAATAAATACTTGAAAGTTATGACCTTTGTCCTATTTGTGTCAAATTCCAAGAATTATTAGAAAGAGCTGCTTTCTTGCTCAAGTCTTACACGATCTATAAATCCCGTTAAATTTAAGGAGATACTTATATTTAACCCTTCGCAGAACAGTGGGTCTTTAGGGACCCGGTCGATATTTTAAATTTTTCTGAGATTTTACGGACTCATAAAAAAACCTCAAACAAGAATCAAGCATATTTAACGGTATAAATAAATTCTTAAAGCCTTCAAAAGTATACTTGACATTTTTCAGATTTTTTATGGCATTTTTTATTACAGCTTGAAAATCTTAATAACTGCCCTAAGACCCACATTTTCGACGAAAGCAGTAAATTATACATGTTCTGCGAAGGGTTAAAATTTTATCTTCCTTCACGCACATTGATGTATTGTATATAAGTCCAATTTTTAAAATATTTTTTTATATTACATATAAACAAAGTACCGTCTTGAATTCTGATACAATAGATTTATCTGAAGTGGACTTTTTGCATTAATAATTTTACTGATTAATAATTGCACTGAAATTTCACCTGTTAATAGAAAATAGATTTGATACGTGTATGAATACATGCATTTTCTTTGCTATGTAGTAGAATGCATAGAATTGATACTTTAGGAAATTTCATGATCCTAATACGTTATACTTCAAGTCTTATGTGTTTTCTAATGTTCTGACAACACGTAGTCAATGAAGTTGAGATAAGAACTGTTAAGAACTTTAGTCGATTTGCCATTATGCGTACTTACTTTTCCGTGAATCTTGATCAGTCGAACCAAGATCTTGTGTTTCTTTATCAATATGCTACGATGATATTCGAACACTGTCTAGATACTCTCGACGATGATATTAGATCAATGCGTGTATAACGAGATTTGGCAACTGATCTCTCTGATTTCCTTTTATCAAATCGAGTTCTCAAGCTGTTACCTGTTGCGAATACAACGTTAACGTCGTTGACCGGTGATGTGAAAAAAGATGAGAATCAACAAATGAACGCGCCGCAGACGCAGTCACTCGATCACTGCAATGACGCAAGACGCAATATGGCAATATGGCTGCACTGGCTGCAGTGCAGTGATGCCGGCTGCCGGCATTGTCACTATTGTCAGCGATGGCGGGCATGGCGGCCGCCGATGGCACCGATGCTTTTTTTTTACACATAACGTTTAAGGACCTCAATTTTTTGTTGGGTATATTCCAAATGTACTGACGGTACTGAAAATTTATATATAAAGCATACGTAATGTAAATTTATGGATTTTCAATACTGTTGTTAAAACATTTCAGAATGCGTCCTTTATAAGCTATACGTTCAGCAGAAACATCAGCTCAATGCAATTCTATATGATTTACTTTAAATCCAACAAAGAACTAGACTCAATGGAGTAATTCGTATACAAGGATTCCTCTGAGATTTCATAAAAAAACATAATTCGGTATAAAACCCGAATTCGATTTGCATATGTAATTTCTTGTTAAACTCTCGTGTAAATTGTGATGACATCACGCGAATTAATCAATTCATTGTCAGTAGCAGTAAACAAATAAAATATTATAACGCTTTTCAATCAATCAGATTTGTGTAAAACACTTATCCGAATTCTGCACTGATCTGACTCTGAAAACTGTGTAAACATAATTCAATTGATCCACTGCTTTATAAAAGCTCATATTGTTTGGAAATAAATTTATTCTACCGAGTTACAGAGCTCTGACTGTTCACACTTTGCTTGTATCCTTTACTTTCAAATTATTTTCCCCTAAATAAATGATAATATAAAATTTCATTTAGAATTAAACGCAAAAACTAGATTAATAAAAGATACAAAATTAACCAAAAAAGTTACGTTTCGTTTAGATTTATTATTTTCAAAACAAATCTAGATTTCAAGAAAGAAATAATGATGACTATGATGAGTTATCAAATATAATTCAAATTTTTGTAGCCGACATATAATTTGTGTGAAGTATTTTCTTCTTCTATCTGCAGATGATCGGACCGTATTTGTATTAAATCGAATATATCTATACATAAATTGCTCAATATCATACACGTCTTAGAATAAGAAATAAAGATAAACAAACTGGTAGAAAAATAAAAAAATAACGAAACAAAAAAGATTCTTATAAAGATTCTTATTTCTTTTTGTTTCAGGTCAACCTGTAAACTTGAGAAAATTATAACTAAACTACGTTAAATACAATTAATAATAGTTTCTTTCGTACATGAAAACTCAAAAAACAAATTATTTTTAATCCATATTAATACTTACTCGCATATAAATTCTTATACATATAAAAGTTAATAATTATAATTAGATTTCTTAGGCGTTGACAAAGATAATTATGTTTTAGATTTCTTAGGTGGTGGTGGTGACAAAGAAAATTGATCAGTGCTGACTTCAAATTTACTTTTCTCAATCAATTCCATTATCTTATTTAAATCTTCTTGCGATAGACTTTTAAATGCTATAGTGTCCCTCATTTCTTTCATGTAAAATTTAAAAAAAGTTGCCGAATGTGTTTCTAAATATTTTGCATTAGATGACAACGCAAGCTGCATAAGTTCTACGGCATTTTCAATCGTAAGACTGCATAACAAATAATGTTGACACGTTAATTTTAAACTTGGTACATCATATTTATCAGCTGCTGTTAATAAATTTTTAAGCATCTCATAATCACCCTGATCAATGGAATCAGTTGTAATATATAACAAAACCTGTTTAAAAGATTCTACCTCATTATCCGTTACTAATTCATTTGTCATATCTTTTTCTTTTTCCTTATGTGTACGACAGATATACTTAAAGTAACTACTGTTGGTGTCGCACAATAATTTTTTTGATATAACATACTCTTCTTCTCCTACTATAAATTTGAATGATTCATTCTTAGACGCGAATTCAAAAGTTGAGTCCTCAAGAGATTTTACCTCTTTAAATACCGGTGCAGATGGTTGTAAATTCATGTGTATAGTATTATTTATCAGGTTATGAAAATGTTCAATTTTGCAATGTATTATAAACGCCTCTGTAGAAATGTACGAGCGGTCCGAGACATCAATTAACAATGTCATATCCGATATAAGACCCGAAAACGATCTTGACAATAAAACTGCATCAGTCACTACATGAGCCTCAAGCGTGATTGAATCATCTTTTATGAAACCTCTATCAGGATCTAAAACATCCTGCCATGTCATAAAATTACTATAGCCCCAGTAATTTTTACTGTTGAAGAGGCGTTTTCTGCTAAATTTTCTGCTAAATGGTTCTTGTCCTTCTTTACAAGAAAGAAGACGCAGCTCAGCAATAGCGTAACAAGATTCACTCTCTGTAGATTCACTCTCTGTAGATTCACTCTCTTCATTACAATAAAGGTAAAATGCAAGATATCGCTGTGGCTGTCTCTCCTGTGTCTCACTTGACCGTGATGGCCACACCTTTATTTTCCATGGTAAATTGCGAACGTAAAATGCAGGGGACAACTGCGAGTCCTTCATCTTAGATATATTCTCAACAGTATATCGAAAAGTAGCCTCCGATCTGGCCCTTTCAGGCGGATGCATTATAGTAGTAGTACATGAACCGCTAAATGCTGTATTAGTACGTATTGAGATTCGTATTGCACATAACAAATCTTTACGTAAAATATTCATTTGAATCTTGTATTGGTTGTTTTCTCCAAATGGTGGAGAATTTAATGTATCTACGATTGCAGAAAGATGTCCAAATTGATCAATTTTCCACGTATAGTCAGACGCTGTCACTTCAAGCGATGTTTGAGAACAGCTCTTGGTATACGAAGGTAAAAATGGTGAAGATACTTTCTGTTCCATTTTCGTCTCAGTAGAGGTATTTTTATCTTCTTCAGATCTTCACAACTGAAAATAATTAACTTACTTATGAATAATGAAAATGATTAACATCAAAATGTCCTGAAAGTCTCTATACTTTTTGTAATAAAACAGATGGAATTTTAAACAAATATCCTAACATGTAATACGCTTATACGCTCAGATAAGAGCCATTTGAAATTGGATTTAATCACAGTAGACTTCTACATATATTACTCCAGACTGCTAACTCGTATTGCAGCTGTCTTTATTGTGGGATAGAAATTTATTTAACCGTTGCCCAAAAATACAGCGATATTGTATAGAAGTTTGTAGATATAACAAATATATCTGATAAAGTGAAAACATATAGAAGTCTGTGGATTGAACTTGAAAAACATGGAGACTTTTGGGACACCTTATATTTAATATATTTTTCTTTAAATAAAAATAAATTGTATGTCAGACAATCACAAATAAATAGCTAAATTGTAGGAGAAAACTTAAACATAATTATTTTCGTTGATCAAGATCAATTTAATAAATACTTGAGAGTTATGACTTTGTCATATTTGTGTCAAATTCCAAGAATTATTAGTAAGAGCTGCTTTTTGCTGAAGTCTTACACGATCTATAAATCCCGTTAAATTTAAGGAGATACTTATATTTAACCCTTCGCAGAACGAGTGCTGGGTCTTTAAGGACCCAATCAATATTTTGAATTTTTCGGAGATTTTACGGACTCATAAAAAAACCTCAAACAAGAATCAAGCATATTTGACGGTATAAATAAATTCTTAATGTCTTCAAAAGTATACTTGAATATTTAGGATTTTTTATGGCACTATTACCGCTCGAAAATCTTAATTGCCCTAAAAGACCCACATTTTCGACGGAAGCAGTAAATTATACATGTTCTGCAAAGGGTTAAAATTTTATCTTCCTTCACGCACATTGATGTATACATATATGTACGTAAGTCCAATTTTTAAAATATTTTTTTATATTACATATAAACAAAGTATACTGTCTTGAATTCTGTGAAGTGAACTTTTTGCATTAATAATTTTACTGATTAATAATTGCACTGAAATTTCACCTGTTAGTAGAAATTAGACTTGATACGTGTATAAATATATGCATTTTCTTCCCTATAGTAAAATGCATAAAATTGATACTTTAGGAAATTTCATGATTAAAGCGGGGAGCACACACTTCTGCACAACGCATAATGCGTAAGCATAAGAAAATTGATTGGTCTATTTCCTTATGCACATGTGTATGGACCTATCAATTTTCTTATGCTTACGCATTATGCGTTACGCAGAAGTGTGTGCTCCCCACTTAATTCGTTATTGCTTCAAGTCTTACGTGTTTTCTAATGTTCTGACAACACGTAGTCAGTGAAGTTGAGAAAAGAATTGTTAAGAACGTTAGTCGATTTGCCATTATGCGTACTTACTTTTCCGTGAATCTTAATCAGTCGAACCAAGATCTTGCGTTTCTTTATCAATATGCTACGATGATATTCGAACACTGTCTAGATACTCTCGATGATGATATTAGATCAATGCGTGTATAACGAGATTTGGCAACTGATCTCTCTGATTTCCTTTTATCAAATCGAGTTCTCAAGCTGTTACCTGTTACGATTGTTGCGAATACATACATAAATCGGTGATGTGAAAAAAGATGAGAATCAACAAATGAACGCGGACAACGCCGCCACTCACCTGCAATATCACGCAATATAGCTGCACTGGCTGCGGCTGCAGTGAATGCAGTGATGCCAGCTGCCGACCGGCGATGGCGGGCATGGCGCCTGGCGGCCGCCGATGGCATCGGTGCTTTCTTTTGTCACATAACGTTTAGGGACCTTAATTTTTTGTTGAGTATATATTCCGAATGTACTGACGGTACTGAAATAAAATATAACGCTTTTCAATCAATCAGATTTGTGTAAAACACTTATTCGAATTGATACGATCTGCACTGCTCTGACTCTGAAAACTGTGTAAAAATCAAATTAATCCACTGCTTTATAAAGGCTCTTCTACCGAGTTTTACAGAGAACTCTCACTGTTCACGCTTTGCCTTATCCTTTACTTTCAAATTAATTTCCCCTAAATAAGTGATAATATTAATAAGTTTCATTTCGAATTAAACGCAGAAACTAGATTAATAAAAGATATAAAATTAACCAAAAAGGTCACGTTTTATTTATATTTATTATCTTCAAAACAAATCTAGATTTCAAGAAAGAAATAATGATGAGTTATCAAATATAATTCAAATTTTTGTAGCCGACATATAATTTGTGTGAAGTATTTTCTTCTTCTATCTGCAGATGATCGGACCGTATATTTGTATTGCTCAATATCATATACATGCCTTTGAATATGAAATAAAGATAAATAAACTGGTAGAAAAATAAACAAATAATGAAACATAAGTTATTGATTTTTTATCTACATATATTAAGAAGCAATTATAAATTTGATTCTGTTCCGATTTAATCGCACTTTATCGCCCCGAATTAATAACAGTAGCAAAAACGTATAATTATAATTACGATATACATTAAAGGACAAAAATCAAGTTTAAATTTATGAAAAATAACTTGCTCGTTGAAAAAGGTAGCTAAGATTTGCTAAAGATTCTGACACTGTAATATATGTAGGTACACAGGATAATCTAAAAAAACGATTGAACATTTTTAATAAGATACAGTACTGATAAAAATACGTAAAACGTTTATAAATAACGTAGGCTTGAGAAAATTATAACTAAACTACGTTAAGTACAATTAATAATAGTTTCTTTCGTACAAAAACTAAAAAAACGAATTATTTATAATCCATATTAATACTTATTTGAATATAAATTCTTATATATATAAAAGTTAATAATTATAATTAGATTTCTTATGTGTCTTAGTGGTGATGAAAAGAATTGAATTATGCTGTTTTCACGCGTTTCACATTTCTCAATCAATTCCAATAATATCTTATTTAAATCTTCTTATGGTAGGTTTTAAAATTCTTTAGTGTCCATAATTTCTTTTATGTAAAATTTAATAAGTTGTCGAATGTGTTTCTAAAAATTTTGCATTAGACAACAACGCAAACAATGGAAGTTCCACAGCATTTTCAATCATAATATCGTGTAGCAAATAATGTCCGCACATTAATTTTAAAGTTGGTACATCATACGTATGAGCTGCTATTAACATATCTTTAAACATATTATAATCACATTGTTCTATTGAGCCAGTTAAAATGTATATTAAAATCTGCTAATGTTTGTATCTCATTATCCGTTATTAATTCATTCGTCATATCTTTTACTTTTTCCTTATGTTTGCAGATATACTTAAAGTAACTACTGTCGGAGTCACACAACAATTTTCTTGATAGAACATATTGTTCCTTTCCTACTATAAATTTGATTGAGTCCTCATCTCTAGACCGAAACTCATCAAAAGTCGAATCTTCAGAACATATCACGTCTCTGGAAACTTCTGTCGAAGGCAGTCAATTTATACGTATGGTTTTATTTATCAGATTATGAAAAATTTCAAACTTGCAATGTACTATAAGCGCATCTGTTCGATTAAACAAAAACCTTTCTGAGAACTCAATTAACAATGTCATATTGTATATGACCTGAAATAAATTTTGATGACAACGGCTCATCATAGTATATTGTCTCGGCGCATACATTATAGTAGTGGTACATGAACCACCAAATGAATTATTAGTAAGTATATAACATTTTATTGCATTTATCTGCGAACTATCTTGACGTGAAATACTCATTAGAACTTCGCATTGACCTATTTCTGAAAACGTCGGAAACGTTATCATATTTTTGATCTTAGAAAAATGTATAAAGTGATCAATTTTCCATGTATGTTCAAGTATAGTCAATTCAATATGTGTTTGACAATAGCTCTTGGTATACGAAGGTAAAAATGGTGGAGATACTGTCTGCTCCTTTTTCGGTGTATCCTCGATCATCGGTAGAGATATTCTCAACTTCTTTATCAAAAATCTGAAAATAATTAATTTACTTATGAATAATGAGAAAGACGAACATCAAAATGTCCTCAAGTCTCTTGCTTTTTAACCCTGCAACCGTACACTCTTATTCGGCCCCTACTAACGATATATGTATGAAAACGTTTGCGTTCGCGGCGATACATTAAACAACCTAAAACTTTACCAAAAATTCTGAAAAAATTCATAGGCGTTCCTTGAGATCTTAACTATAAGTTTAAACAATAATAATATTATAAAATTAATTTTGCAATTGTTAATTTAATGGTTGCACCTCTGAAAAATACCACATAGTCGAAATGCCGAGGACGCAAACGACCCACATCGACGGTTGCAGGGTTTATAAAATAGATTGATATTCAAACAAATATTCTAACATGTAATAAGGCTTATAAACCATGTATAGATAAGAGCCACTTGAAATCGAATTTAACTTAAAATACATTTTTGAAACACTTAAATATTTTTTTTATCATGACATACAATCGGAATAAAAGAGTTGAATGTGAATTGACAAATAGGAAAAGAAGACTTAAACTCAGCTATTTTCGTTGAAAAAATGTCAAAATTGATTCGTTATACAATGTCTTATGACTCTTATGTGTTTTCTAATAACGTCCTTAAAACATGTAGTCAACGAAATTGAGAAAAGAACTGTTGAGAACTTACTTGCTTCTATTCTATTTTACGTTGATTTGCTTTTCCGCTGAATCTTGATCAGTTAAACTTAACATACTAAATTTCTCTAATGACATGCTTCCATAATTTTCCAACACCGTCCAGATGAAGCAGTTATTAGACTAATGCGTGTACGGATGTGGCAATCGATTTCCTTTATTTCCTTTGTCAAATCAAGTATCCAAAAGGTACTGCAAATACAACGTCTTCCGTCTTACATCGAGATGATGCGAGAAACGAATGCGAATGAACAAATAATTATGAACGTAGCCACTGCAAAAATGAAATAGATTCGAGAACCAGGCGCCCCGGGCCCCGACTAATCCGTAAAGTATATGGAGGGGGCACGGACCTAAGGAGCTACATACGTATGTGTTACGATGTATGTATGTAGTTCTTTCTTAGGGTGTTTGTCCCCTCCATCTATGTCACGGATAGATCGCGGGCGCCCACGAGATCTCGGCACGTATCATGGAACTTTTCGGAATGAATTCCGATTGGAATTGTTTAATTATTTCCTAGATTTCTAAGATTTCTAAGGAAAACGAAAGTATTCTGATCGGAATCCATCTTGAAAAGTTCTATAATATGTGCCCTCGTATCTCTGTGCCAAAGATGCTTTCTTTTGTCACATAGCGTTTAAAAACCTTAATTCTTTCGTTAGGCATATTCTGAAATGTACTGACCGTAGTCGGTATTGAAAATCTATAGCATATGTAAATGTATATTATGAATTTTCAATTATTAATAGACTTAGAGAGAAATGCACCCTTTATAATCTATAATACTATAAGTTTAGCAGAAAAATTAGCTTATTGTTAATGATTCTTTATAATTGATTTACTTTAGGTATAACTTAAAATACTTAGATGCAACAAGGACCTAAAACTAGATTTACACGAAGAAATTTTATAATTCACGACTATTTTCACTGACACACACAATAAGATTAACTTCAATAAAATACTAGAATATTTTATTGAAGTTTCGCGCAGTCAAATTCTACTATAATAATTAATGAGTCGACTACCTTATTTATGCAATAACTGTTAATTGCTAAAATATGATAGCAAAATAATGAATAAACAAATGGGTTCGATGAAAGATATATAGTATCAGGAACTTCTTTATTACATAGAATACATTAAACGATTAAACAAAATACATTAAACAGAATACATTGAATTCTCACTTTACCTGACAGATTCGACATTACATTTCAATAATATTATTATTATTATTTAGGAATAATTAAATTTATTCTACTCGGTTATAAAGTTCCGGTTTCATAATACACACTTTGTATTACCCTTAATTTAACTACCATTTGTAATTTTTGCGAAGCATTTTCTTTCATCTACCGATGTGATTGTTTTCATTTAAGGGTAAGGCCACCTTGCGCGTCAATCAATTTCGGGATTTTTTTTAAAGAGTATAGTAAATGTTATCGAATTTTCGTAAAAAATACTTTATAAAACCTGCCTTGAGGTACAAAAATAAATTTTTTCAAAAATTTTTATTAAAAAATGGCGACTCCAGAACCAAGCTCCGACGACGCCATGTCCAAAACGGGCGAACCGATATCTCCTTCAGATTTGCACCTGGAACAAAAACCCAAAATTTTTCTTTTAATAGATACCCTAAACTAGTGGACCACGTAGGGAAATTTGAAAATACCGTTTTTTCGGAAAATGGTGAGCATTTGAACCCAAAATTCACGTAAAAATTTTTTAATTTAATTGTTTATAAAAAATAAAGTTTATAAGATATCGAAAAATCCCTACGTGGTCCACTAGTTTAGGGTATCTATTAAAAGAAAAATTTTGGGTTTTTGTTCCAGGTGCAAATCTGAAGGAGATATCGGTTCGCCCGTTTTGGACATGGCGTCGTCGGATCCTGGTTCTGGAGCCGCCATTTTTTAATAAAAATTTTTGAAAAAATTTATTTTTGTACCTCAAGGCAGGTTTTATAAAGTCCTTTTTACGAAAATTCGATAACATTTACTATACTCTTTAAAAAAAATCCCGAAATTGATTCACGCGCAAGGTGGCCTTACCCCTTAATCGCATTTTATTGAACCCCATCAAATGACAACATCAAAAACATATAATTGCGATAAACATAAAAGAACAAAAATCAAGTTTAAATTCATGAAAAATAATTTGCTCGGTGAAAAAGATAGCTGTTAAAGATACTGATACCATAGTACACAGGATGATCTACAAAACGATTGGAAATTTTAATAAGATATAGTACTGATAAAAATAAATAAAACATGTATATAGATAACATTTGTGAGGATTCTTATATTTTCCATTTTCTTTCGTTTTAGATCAACCTGTAAACTTGAGAGTTTTAACTAAACTACATTGAGTATAATTAATAATAGTTTCATTCGTACACATCAAAACTAAAGAAAAGAATTATTTTCAATCCATATTAATACTTATTTGCATACAAATTCTTATACGTATAGAAGTTAATATTAATAATAAAGAAATCTAATTATATATAATTAGATTTCTAATTTGTCTTAGCTGGTGACAAAGAAAATTGATCAGTGCTGACTTCAAATTTACTTTTCTCAATCAATTCCATTATCTTATTTAAATCTTCTTGCGATAGACTTTGAAATGCTTCAGTGTCCCTAATTCCTTTTATGTGAAATTTAATAAAAGTTACCAAATGCGTTTCTAAAAATTTTGCATTAGACGAGAACGCAAGCTGTACAAGTTCTACGGCATTTTCAATCGTAAGACTGCATAACAAATAATGTTGACACGTTAATTTTAAACTTGGTACATCATATTTATCAGCTGCTGTTAATAAATTTTTAAGCATCTCATAATTACCCTGATCAATGGAGTCAGTTGTAATATATAATAAAACCTGTTTAAAAGATTCTACCTCATTATCCGTTACTAATTCATTTGTCATATCTTTTTCTTTTTCCTTATGTGTAAGACAGATATACTTAAAGTAACTACTGTTGGTGTCGCACAATATTTTTTTTGATATAACATACTCTTCTTCTCCTACTATAAATTTGATTGATTTATCATCTTAAATTCGAGCACATAGCGAATTCAAAAGTTGAGTCTTCAAGAGATTTTACCTCTTTAAATACCGGTGCAGATGCTTGTAAATTCATGTGTATAGTGTTACTTATCAGTTGATGAAAATTTTTGATCTTGCAATGTATTATAAACGCCTCTGTAGAAATGTACGAGCGGTCCGAGATATCAATTAACAATGTCATATCCGATATAAGACCCGAAAACGATCTTGACGATAAAACTGCATCAGCCACTACATGAGCCTCAAGCGTGATTGAATCATCTTTTATGAAACCTCTATCAGGATCTAAAACATCCTGCCATCTCATAAAATCAGGAAAGCCCAATGACTTACTTTTACTGTTAAAAAGATGTTGAAATTTTTCGCTTTCTGGTTCTTGTCCTTCTTTGCAAGAAAGAAGACGCAGCTCAACAACAGAGCAACAACTCCAAGATGTAGATTTACTGTCTCCATCACACAGAAGGTAAAATCCAAGAGATCGCTGTCTCTCCTGTGTCTGACTTGACCGTGGTGGATACACCTTTATTTTCCATGGTAAATTGCGAACGTAAAATGCAGGGGACAACTGCGAGTCCTTCATCTTAGATATGTTCTCAACAGTATATCGAAAAGTAGCCTCCGATCTGGCCCTTTCAGGCGGATGCATTATAGTAGTAGTACATGAACCTTTAAATGCTGTATTAGTACGTATTGAAATTCGTATTGCACATAGCAAATCTTTACGTGAAATATTCATTTGAATCTTATACTGGTTGTTTTCTCCAAATGGTGGAGAATTTAATGTATCTACGATTTCAGAGAGACATCCAAATTGATCAATTTTCCATGTATACTCAGACGTAGTCACTTCAAATCGTGTTTGAGAATAGCTTTTGGTATACGAAGGTAAAAATGGTGAAGATACTTTCTGCTCCATTTTCGTCTCAGTATAGGTATTTTTATCTTCTTCAGATCTCCACAACTGAAAATAATTAACTTACTTATGAATAATGAAAATGATCAACATCAAAATGTTTTGAGAGAAAGTCTCTATACTTTTTATAATAAAATAGATGGAATTTCAAACAAATATCCTAACATATAATACGCTTATACGCTCAAGTAAGAGCCATTTAAAATCGGGTTTAATTACAAACTTCTACATATATTATTCCAGACTGCTAACTCGTATAGCAGCTGTCTTTATTGTGGGATAGAAATTCATTTAACCGTTGTCCAAAAATACAGCGATATTGTATAGAAGTCTGTAGATGTGACAAATATAATAAAGTGAAAACATATAGAAGTATGTGGATTAACTTGAAAAACATAAGAGGTTTTTGGGACACCTTATACTTAATATATTTTTCTTTAAATAAAAATAAATTGTATGTCAGACAATCACAAAAAAGTTGAATGAATAGCTAAATTATAGGAGAAAACTTAAACATGATTATTTTCGTTGATCAAGATCAATTTAATAAATACTTGAAAGTTATGACCTTTGTCCTATTTGTGTCAAATTCCAAGAATTATTAGAAAGAGCTGCTTTCTTGCTCAAGTCTTACACGATCTATAAATCCCGTTAAATTTAAGGAGATACTTATATTTAACCCTTCGCAGAACAGTGGGTCTTTAGGGACCCGGTCGATATTTTAAATTTTTCTGAGATTTTACGGACTCATAAAAAAACCTCAAACAAGAATCAAGCATATTTAACGGTATAAATAAATTCTTAAAGCCTTCAAAAGTATACTGACATTTTTCAGATTTTTTATGGCATTTTTATTACAGCTTGAAAATCTTAATAACTGCCCTAAGACCCACATTTTCGACGAAAGCAGTAAATTATACATGTTCTGCGAAGGGTTAAAATTTTATCTTCCTTCACGCACATTGATGTATTGTATATAAGTCCAATTTTTTAAAATATTTTTTATATTACATATAAACAAAGTACCGTCTTGAATTCTGATACAATAGATTTATCTGAAGTGGACTTTTTGCATTAATAATTTTACTGATTAATAATTGCACTGAAATTTCACCTGTTAATAGAAAATAGATTTGATACGTGTATGAATACATGCATTTTCTTTGCTATGTAGTAGAATGCATAGAATTGATACTTTAGGAAATTTCATGATCCTAATACGTTATACTTCAAGTCTTATGTGTTTTCTAATGTTCTGACAACACGTAGTCAATGAAGTTGAGATAAGAACTGTTAAGAACTTTAGTCGATTTGCCATTATGCGTACTTACTTTTCCGTGAATCTTGATCAGTCGAACCAAGATCTTGGTGTTTCTTTATCAATATGCTACGATGATATTCGAACACTGTCTAGATACTCTCGACGATGATATTAGATCAATGCGTGTATAACGAGATTTGGCAACTGATCTCTCTGATTTCCTTTTATCAAATCGAGTTCTCAAGCTGTTACCTGTTGCGAATACAACGTTAACGTCGTTGACCGGTGATGTGAAAAAAGATGAGAATCAACAAATGAACGCGCCGCAGACGCAGTCACTCGATCACTGCAATGACGCAATATGGCAATATGGCTGCACTGGCTGCAGTGATGCCGGCTGCCGGCATTGCCGACGATGGCGGATATGGCGGGCATGGCGGCTGCCGATAGCACCGATGCTTTTTTTGTCACATAACATTAAGGGACCTCAATTTTTGTTGGGTATATTCCAAATGTACTGACGGTACTGAAAATTTATATATAAAGCATACATAATGTAAATTTATGGATTTTCAATACTGTTATTGTTAATACATTTCAGAATGCACCCTTTATAAGCTATACGTTCAGCAGAAAAATCAGCTCAATGATTCTATATGACTGATTTATTTTAAATCCGACAAAGAACTAAAGACTCAATGGAGTAATCGTATACAAGGATTTCTCTGAGGCTTCATATAAAAACATAATTCGCATAAAACCCAAATTCGTTTGCATATGTAATTTCCTGTTAAATTCTCGTGTAAATTGTGATGACATCACGCGAATTAATAAATTCATTGTCAGTTGCAGTAAACAAATAAAATATTATAACGCTTTCAATCAATCAGATTGTTTATAAAACACTTATCCGAATTCTGCACTAATCTGACTCTGAAAACTGTAAAAATCAAATTAAGGGGATCCGCAGCCGTATGATTTACCGACATTATCGTTAATCAATGGATCTTTTAATTGGCTTTACAGTATTGCAAGTTTTTGATCTAGAATTAAAGTCCGCAAAAAATCTAGGGTGGAAAACGTGATTTTATATCAAAGCACCAAAAATTAAAATATTACTTATTGGGGCACATACACAGCTGTCACCTGACGACAATATTTGCTTAAAACAAAATTCTACAGTTTATACGTACATAATGTTTATCATCCACCCTTGGGAAAACATGTAGGAATAATATCGTGTAAGTAGAAGTAAGATTCAGTGCGTAGAAAAAAAGCATTCATGACCTAGATTTGATGCGTACTTTAATTCTAGACAAGAATTTTGCATTTCTATAAAGCCAATTAAAAGATTAGTGCTAAGAAAAAAACCGGAAAAAACCGGCTAGGATCACGGCTTTAGGATCGGGGATCCTGCAGCCGTATGATTTACCGACCTTATCGTTAATCAATGGATCTTTAATTGGCTTTACAGAATTGCAAGTTTTGGTCTAGAATTAAAGTCCGCACAAAAATCTAGGGTGGAAAACGCGATTTTATATCAAAAGCACTAAAAAATTAAAAATATTACTTATTGGGGCACATACACAGCTGTCACCTGACGACAATATTTGCTTAAAACAAAAATTCTACAGTTTATACATACATAATGTTTATCATCCACCCTTGGGAAAACATGTAGGAATAATATCGTGTAAGTAGAAGTAAGATTCAATGCGTATAAAAAAAGATCCATCTAATAATTATTTTAGTAATGCAAATACAGATGCAGGATGACAAGAAGAGCAGCAACAGTAGTTGCCGGATCTTGCGAGAGATGGCGAGCAATCGAAAAAAGGACAGATGTCATTTCGTTAGACAAAGACAGATATAGGGAAAACAAAATTAGAAAGGTTGACATTATCGACATCGAGGAAGTTTGCCAGTCACTGCAGGATCCCCTTAAGGGGATCCTAAAGACGTTTGTATTACCGACCGAATTCTATATCTGTCCTTGTATAGACAATGATGATAGACAAGGATAGACATGGTTATAGGTTATAATTTCTTCAAAGCTCTCATTTTTATTCCAGGCTTTCAATCTCAATTTCAAAGGTACGTTATTGTTTGTGCACGTCTTCTGAAGGGTGGGAACATTTCATTTCGTACATATTACTTATACAACTGTTTATATTAGAAAATGAGGTAACAACATTTTTAATTTTTTTCAATTATTACTAATTATTTTACATTCCCACCCTTCATTAGTACCTATACTTTACTCCTGTAAAAGGATTTTGCGATCTATAAAGCCGTTTCAAAATTAGACCTTTGACTGTAATTGTCGGTATTGAATCACACACTAGCATCCCCTTAAGGACGTTCTCTCGGTGGCAGTTGTGCTCAACTCAGACACACGGAGTAATGATATGGTTGACAACTACTTCCGTGCGCAAAAGTCGAAACTCGTCCTAGCCGCGCAGCTTGTACTCGATCTGGCAAATTTTTGTTCCGTTTTCGCATTTCTCCAATACCAATTCATAAATGAGTACGTTTTCTACCTACTTGTTTATTGAGCATTCTAAAAGTAATAATAATGACTATAAAGAAAAAAAGATTAAATAACTTGATATTGAAAAAACGTTGCCCAATTAAGATCTTGACGCATTCTATACTTAACCTAGATATTGTCGCAGCGGTAGCAACGTTGCCAAGTCTCGCAGTGATCTCTCCCTCTCCGCCTCCGACAGAAGAAACTTATGTCCGATAGGTCTTTAGGGCCAATTTCACCAACACAGTTAGCTTAACCGACGGTAAGTTAGCAGGTTGACCAACAATAGGAAGCAGGGGGGGGTTGATTCGTTTTCTACGGCTAACTTTTTTAGCTAACTTCTTTATGAAATTGGCTAATACTCGAGGGCATTGAATAACTCTCACTGTTCAAGGGCGCGTTGCCTTTATCCGGTTCACTTTATAAAGACTCCTTCTACCGCGTTACACATCTTCACTGTTCACCACTTTTTAGCTTTCACTTTCAAATTATTTTTCCCAATAAGATAATATAAAGTTTTATTTCGAATTGAACGCAGAAACTAGATTAATAAAAGATACAAAAATTAACCAAAAAGGTCACCGTTTCGTTTATATTTATTTTCAAAACAAATCTAGATTTCAAGAAAGAAATAATTCATCAAATTTAATTCAAATTTTGTACATATAATTTGAATTAATACATATAATTTGTATAACATATAATTTGTGTGAAGTATTTTCTACTTCTATCTGCAGATGATCGGACCGTATATTTGTATTAAATTGAATATATCTATACATATATTGCTCAATATATACATGCCTTTGAATAAGAAATAAAGATAAATAAACTGGTAGAAAAATAAACAAATAACGTAACACAAGTCATTGATTTTTTATCTACATGTATTAAGAATAATTATAAATTTGATTCTGTTCCGATTTAGTCGCAACTTTACTGAATGCGAATTAATAACAATATCAGAAACGTATAATTATAATTACGATAAACATTAAAAGACAAAAATCAAATTTAAATTTATGAAAATAACGTGCTCCGGTGGAAAAAGGTAGCTAAGATTTGCAAAATAATTCTGACACTGTACATATGTACACAGGATAATCTAAAAAAAAAAAAGATTGAGATAATCTAAAAAAAAAATAGATTGAAAATTTTTAATAAGATACAGTATACTGACAAAAAGTAAGTAAAACGTTTATAGATACTAGATTCTTGCTATAAAAAGATTCTTATTCTTTTTGTTTTAGGTATTTTCCATTTCCTTTCGTTTTAGATCAACCTGTAAACATGAGAAAGTTTTAACTGAACTATATTAAGTATAATTAATAATAGTTTTATTCGTGCACATCAAAACTAAAAAAAAGAATTATTTTTAATCCATATTAATACTTATTTGCATATAATGTCTTTTACGTATAAAAGTTAATATTAATAAATAAATCTAATTATAATTAGATTTCTAATTTGTCTTAGCTGGTGACAAAGAAAATTGATCAGTGCTGACTTCATATTTACTTTTCTCAATCAATTCCATTATCTTATATAAATCTTCTTGCGATAGACTTTTAAATGCTATAGTGTCCTTAATTTCTTTTATGTGAAATTTAATAAGTTACCGAATGCGTTTCTAAAAATTTTGCATTAGATGAGGACGCGAGCTGTACAAGTTCTACGGCATTTTCAATCGTAAGACTGCGTAACAAATAATGTTGACACGTTAATTTTAAAGTTGGTACATCATATTTATCAGCTGCAGTTAATAACTTTTTAAGCATCTTATAATCACCCTGATCAATGGAGTTAGTTGTAATATATAATAAAACCTGTTTAAAAGTTTGTAACTCATTTCTCGTTAATACCGTTGCCATATTTATTTCTCTTCCCTTATATGTAAGACAGATATTCTTAAAGTAACTACTGTTGGTATCGCACAATTTTTTTTTGATATATCATACTCTTCTTCTCCTACTATAAATTTGAATGATTCATCCTTAGACGCGAATTCAAAAGTTGAATCTTCAAGAGATTTTACCTCTTTAAATACCGGTACAGATGCTTGTAAATTCATGTGTATAGTGTTACTTATCAATTGATGAAAATTTTTGATCTTGCAATGTATTATAAACGCCTCTGTAGAAATGCACGAATAGTCGGAAACTTCAATTAACAATGTCATATCCGAAATAAGACACGAAATCGATCTTGATGATAAAACTGCACTTGAAGATAAAACTGCATCAGCCACTACATGAACCTCAAGCGTGATTGAATCATCTTTTATAAAACCTCTATCAGGATTTAAAACAGCCTGCCATGTCATAAAATGACGAAAGCCCCAGTCATTCTCTTTACTGTTGAAGAGGTGTTCAATTTTTCTGCTAAATGGTTCTTGTCCTTCTTTGCAAGAAAGAAGACGCAGCTCAGCAACAGCGTAACAACTCCAAGATGTAGATTCACTCTCTCCATTACACTGAAGGTAAAATCCAAGAGATCGCTGTCTCTCCTGTGTCTGACTTGACCGTGGTGGACACACCTTTATTTTCCATGGTAAATTGCGAACGTAAAATGCAGGGGACAACTGCGAGTCCTTCATCTTAGATATATTCTCAACAGTATATCGAAAAGTAGCCTCCGATCTGGCCCTTTCAGGCGGATGCATTATAGTAGTAGTACATGAACCTTTAAATGCTGTATTAGTACGTATTGAAATTCGTATTGCACATAGCAAATCTTTACGTGAAATATTCATTTGAATCTTATACTGGTTGTTTTCTCCAAATGGTGGAGAATTTAATGTATCTACGATTTCAGAGAGATATCCAAATTGATCAATTTTCCATGTATACTCAGACGTAGTCACTTCAAATCGTGTTTGAGAATAGCTTTTGGTATACGAAGGTAAAAATGGTGAAGATACTTTCTGCTCCATTTTCGTCTCAATATAGGTATTTTTATCTTCTTCAGATCTCCACAACTGAAAATAATTAACTTACTTATGAATAATGAAAATAATCAACATCAAAATGTCCTGAGAGAAAGTCTCTATACTTTTTATAATAAAATAGATAGAATTTCAAACAAATATCCTAACATATCTGTAACAAACGTAATATATAAATTATGGATTTTTAATACTATTAATACACCTCGGAATGCATCCTTTATAAGTATAAGCTACGTTCAACAGAAAAATTAGCTCATTGATTCTTTAATGTAATTGAGATTTACTTTAGGTATAACTTAAGATGATTAGACGCAATGAGGAACTACAACTAGTTCTACATGAAGAACTTATAACTCACGACTATTTTCTGATTGTAAGATTAACTCTAAAATCTTAGAAATTTATTATAGTTTTATGCGGTCAAGTTTTACCGTAATAATTAATAAGTTGTGACTTCCTCGTTTATGCAATAATAATTTGTTAATTGCATCGCTAAAATATGCTAGCAAAATATAACCGAGCGAATAGATTCGATGAACGATATATCACGAACTTCCTTCATTATGTAGGATACATTATACATTCTCGGTTTAACCCTCGGAAGGTCGCGCGGGGTGTAGGCTACACCCGGCCGTCTAGTTTATTTTTGCAATTACAAGAAAAAAATTTTACCGTTGCTGGAGAAAAGTCTATCTTTTTATTGAAATTGAAATTTGTTTTATACTTCAGAAAAACAGGTTTAAAAATTCATAAAATTGAAAAAGTGAAAATTTTTTCTTCATTAATTAACATTTACGAGGAAAATATTCTGGGGTGTAACTTACACCTCACGCGACTATTCGTATTTCAAATTTGGACGCAATCATCCGAGGGTTAACTAACTGATTCAACACATTGCGTTTCAGTACGTAATATTATTATTGTTTGGAAATAAATTTCTTTTACCAAGTTACAGAAGTTTCACTGTTCACATCTTGCCTTACCTCTTATACTTTTGAACGACCTTCTAAAGCGACTATATAGTTTCACTTCGAATTAAGCATAGAAAGATAGAAACTAGATTAATAAGAGATATACAATTAACTAAAAAGGCCATATCGTTTTTTTTATTCAAAAAAATCTACATTTTAAAATTGAGTTATAAAATTCAACTCAAATTTATGTAGCCGATTTATAACTTTTGTAAAGCATTTTTTTTATCTCTAGATGATCGAATTGTATATTTCTATCAAATCTAACATCTCTGTACATAGTTTGCTCAACATCACATATGTCTCTGAGTTAGAAATAAAGATAAATTGGTAGATAGAATTGGTAAATAAAAATAAACTGGTAGAAGAATTAATAAATAACGAAATATAAGTTTATTAAATTTATTTTCCTATATATTAAGAAATATGAGTTTGATTCTGTTACAACTAAATCGCATTTTATTAAACCTGAATTAATGACAATATCGATTGCATATAATTATCAATTTTAAATTCAATGAAAATAACTCGCTATTTCGCTGAAAAAAGCAATTAATTGCTTAAGATTCTGAAACACGTACTATATAAGATTCTTATTCTGATTAATATATATACAAGATGATCTAAAAAAAAAAGATTGTAAATTTCTAATAAGATGTACTATTGCAAAAAATAAATAAAACATTTCCAGTTAATATAAGTTCGTAAAGATTCTTATTTATTATTTATTCCTTTTGTTTTAGATCAATCTGTAAACTTGAGAAAATTATAACTAAACTACATTAAAAGGATAATTAATAATAATTTTATTCGTACATCTAAACTCAAATCACGAATTATTTTTAACCTGTATTAAAATGCACATGCACATAATTATTTGCATATAAATTCTGGCATATATAAAAATTAAAACTTATATATTTGTAGAAAAAAAGAAAAAATGTTTACTAATTAAACAAAAAAAATATCTTTATCATGGTTCATTAATTTATATTTAAGACAGCAATATTATGAATCAAAGAATGATATTAGCTAATGTAAATATCTATCATAAGTGGTGACGAAAACAACTGGTAAGTGCTGATTTCAAGTATGTGTGTGTTTCACATTTTCCTTTACCTTCTACATTAATTCTAATTCTCTGAGTTTTTCTTTATAACCTACATTAATTCTTATGTTTAGCTTGATTGTGATCAATTTTCGATTTTTTTAGCATTTACAATTTCTTTTATATGAAACTGAATAAACTTTGCCGAATGCGTTTCTAAAGACTTTGCATTACACGAAGACGCAAGTTGCCTAAGTTCCAAAGCATTTTTAATGGTAATGTGGCGTAGCAAATAACGTTCACACATTAATTTTAAATTTGGTACATCATACGTGTCAACTGCTTTTAACAATTTTTTAAGCATGTCATAATCACACTGATCTATTGAGCCAGTTAAAATAAATATCAAAATCTGTTTAAAATTAAGTAATTCATCATTCGTCAATTCCCTTGTCATATTTTTTTCCCTTCCCTCATGTGTAAGGCAGATATTTTTGAAGTAGCTACTGTTGCTGGCGTACAACAATTCTTTTGATACAACATACTGTTCTTCTCCTACTATAAATTTCACTGATTTCTCATTCTCAGACTTAAATTCAACGGTGGAGTTTTCAAGAGATTTCACTCTATTCAATACCGTTGTAGATGATGGTATATTTATATGTATAGCTTTATTTATCAGTGCATGAAAAATTTCAAACTTGAAATTTATTACAAGCGTATCTTTCGTATAATCCTGCAGCTTCTCTGTTGAGAATCTAATTAACAATGTCATATCCGACATACGACCTAAAATGCTACTTGAAAATAAAACTGTTTCAGAAAACATTATTTTAGTAAGACATGAACCGTTAAGTGTTTCACTAGTACGTATGTGAAAGCTTACTACACCTATCGTCGAACCAACTTGACGTTTAATATCTACATGAATCCAGTATTGACCTGTTTCTGGAAACGATGAAGACCTTATTGTATTCATCATCCTAGAAAGACGTATAAATTGATCAATTCTCCAGGTGTGGTCAAGTATAGTTGACTTCATTTGTGTTTTAGAACAGCTCTTGATGTACGAAGATGAGATGAATGGTGAAGATACTGTCTTTTCCTTTTCTGGGACAATCTCAGTACTGATATCCTTAACTTCTTTTTCACTGTCAGACGTCTGGAAATAATTAATTTACTTAAGAATAATGAAAATAATCAACATTAAAATGTTCCAAGAGTCTCTATGCTTTTAATAAAACAGTTAAGAATTTCAAACAAATATCCTAACATGTAATAATGCTTACATTATGTATAGATAACTTTTTGAAATCTGATTTTACTGAAAGTACATAGCGATTATTAAGACATTCATGTATTTAGTATATGTAAATTTTAATAAAAATAACATTTAATGTCAGACAATCATACAAGAGAGTTAAAATAAATAGGCAACTTAATGGATATTTTCATAGATCATGACCGACTTCATAAATACTTGAAAGTTTAGCCATAATCTTGTGTCAAATTTCAAGAATGATTAATAAACTGTTTTCTTGTCTAAGTCTTACAATTAGAAGACCTATAAAAGTTAAATTTGAAGGACAACTTTTATTTACAGTGCTATAACCTATACATTTCGCTATAGATGTATATATAAGTCAAATTTTTAAAACATGTTTCATATTACTACATATATAAACAGAGTTCTATCTTGAATTCTGACAAATAGTAAACTCATCTGCAGTAGATTTTTTGCATTAATAACTTCTAATTGAATTGCATTCAAATTATACACATGCAAGTGGAAAATAGATTTGATACACGTGTATGAATGTTTATGAATTTTTTTTATGCAGAATGCATGAATTGTCGCTTTGAAAAATGTCACGAATGCACATTAATTCGTTTTTTACGTTCCAATAGCACGCACTCATCGAAATTGAGAGGAAAAAAACTATTAAGAACTTACTTGCTTCTCTTTCATTATGCGTATTTGCTTTCTCGCTGAATCTTGATCAGTTGAACTTGAGATTTTACGTTTCTCTGCAGACGACATGCTTCGGTAATATTGCAACGCCGTCCAGATGATAAAATTATTGAACTAATGCGTGTACAGATTACAATTACAGATGTAGGGCAACTGATTTCTTTTATACCACTTTCGTCAAATCAAGTAACAAGCTATTACGCTTCTTCTTTTCTTTTCTTTTTAGATGGCCCCGGCTCCCCTAGACTGCGGCAGGATGCGGTATGACCATTGACCACGATCCAGTCGGTAACTAGCTATTACGCGAGTGAACAAATGAACGTGGCCACTACAATGATGGCTGATTCGAGCCCCCCAGTACGGGGATTCTCTAACTCCTTAACGACAGTTTCGGTATCGTTGCGCAGGTATTATATATAATAAAAAAGCTGCGCAACGATACCGAAACTGTCGTTAAGGAGTTAGAGAATCCCCGTACAGGCGTGCACCGGGGCCCTTCTGTGCCGCCGATGCTTTCTTTTGTCATGTAGTATTTAAAAACCTTATATTCTATTGTTGAATGCATTTTGAAATTTACTGACGGTATTGAAAATCTATAATTATGGATTTTCATTAGATACTGTTAATACGCTTAGGAATGCACTCTTATTTTTAAGCTACGTTCAGCAGAAAAATTAACTTAATGATTCTTTATTATGATTGATTTACTTTAGATATAAGATATTTAGATGCAAACAAAGAACCAATACTATTAGAATATGCATGAAAAACTTTTATAACTGACGACTACTTTCACTGATACTGAGATTAACTTTAAAACATTAGAATTTTATTCAAGTTTTACGCGGTCAAGTTTTGCAGTAATAATTAACGACTATCCCTCTCGACTTTCTTATTTATGCAATAATTGGATCTTTAAAATATGCTAGCAAAATAATAACGAACTAATAGATTCGATGACTGATATATCACAAACTTCTTTCATTATGTACACTCTACCGGCAGTGTACATAGGATACACCAAAGTTTTGTTTTACCTGACAAATCAAACATTTCATTTCAACACTATTACTATTTAGTAATATTAATTGCTTCTACTCGATTTCATAGTTCACACTTCATCTTATCCTTTGTTTTCAAATTACCTTCTCCTAAAGCGACAATTATATAAGGTTTCATTTCAATTAAATTAAGTGCAGAAACTAGATTAATAAAAAATACAAAATTAACTAAAAAAATTATTTTATTTTTAATTTAAAAACAAATCTAGATTTCGAAATAAGTTATCAAATTTAACTCAAATTTGTGTAGCTGATTTCTAATTTGTGCGAACTTTCTTTTTCCATCCGCAGATGATCGATTGTATATTTGTATTAAATCGAATCTACATACATAAATTGCTCAATATCATAAATGCCTTTGAATAAGAAATAAAGATAAATAAACTGGTAGAAAAATAAACAAATAACAAAACATAAGTTATTAATTTTTTATCTACATATATTAAGCAATAATTATGAATTTGATTCTGTTTCAATTTAATCACATTTTATTGAACTCTCAAATTAATGACAATATCGAAAACGTATAATTACGACAAATACTAAAGAACAAAAATAAGGTTCATGAAAAATTAACTCGTTAAAAAAGATAGTTGCTAAAAGACTCTGACATCATTAATATATACACAGGATGATCTACAGAACGATTGGAAATTTTAATAAGATATAGTACTGATAAAATTAAATTTAAAAATACTTATAAGTAACATAAGATTGTAAAGATTCATAATTTTTATTTCCTTTTGTTTTAGATCAACCTGTCTTAGGCCGGTATTCATAATCAGATCTTATTTCAAGACCGTCTTAAGCAATATCTTAAGATGCTAATACGGCTCTGTGATTGGTTAATGACATCTTAAGATTGTACTTAAGACGGTCTTAAATATAAGAACCGACTATGAATACTGGCCTTAGATCAAACATGAGAAAATTATAACTAAACTATACTCCGTCCAACGAGAGATACCACTCTCAATCTCTCGTTGGACGGAGTATACATTAAGTATAACATTAATAATAGGTTTATTCATACATTTAAACTTAAATAACGAATTATTTTTTATGTATAATAATACATATTTGCTTGCAAATTCTTATACATATAAAAAATAAAAATTATAATATATTTGTGAAAATAAAAAAAACATGGTTAGATTAAATAAAAAAAATATCTTCATGTTTTATGAATTTATATTTAAGACTGCAATATTATATAAATCGACATAAAATTTTAATTAGTTATCAACATTAATAAAAAAAAATTATTTCAAGCGTGTTTTACATTTTCCTTTATTTTCTGCATTAATTTCATTTTGATTGTAAACGAGTTCAAGATTTTTTAGTATTTGTAATTTCTTTTGTATGAAACTTTTTTCATACAACTGTTGAAAAATGTTTATTACATTGTACATTACGTAATAATATAAAGTTATTGAGTCTTATGTTATATAACAATATATTTTAATAATACAGAAAATACATATCAAAATTTTTCAATTAATTGTAAGATACGTTGTTGCTCTGCTTCTTTCCATTCTGTATCACCGGCATCTCCTAAATTACCGGCGTATTCTGGTTTTGAAACAAAAAACACGTGAATGAATACATTGTTAATACGATTAAATATGTGGATAGATTTTATACTATACATAATTTACCCCTCATAATGTGGCGAATTCTGTTAAGGGATCTCTGCGCCAAGATTCTTGTCATTCGTTGCTTGACTGTATCACCGGCATCTTCTAAATTACCGGCGTATTCTGGTTTTGAAACAAAAAAACATGTGAATGAATACATTGTTAATACGATTAAATATGTAGATAAATTTTATACTATACATAATTTACCTCTCATGATGTAGCGAATTGTTTTAAGGGATCTCTGCGCCAAGAGATCCTTTATTCGTTGCTTGACTGCAGGCGGACAACCAGTGCAAGCTTCTAAAAGTACATAATCTATTAACTGTAATATAAATAACCGGCCGTCTAATCTTCTCGAGTACAATTCTTCTTCGTCTTCATCGTCCTTATGATAAAAATAAAAACAGAGTGTAAATTTTTATACGTCTTCATTTTTAGATGTCTCTGTTAAATGTTTTTCCATTGTGCACGTACCTTCCCATTCACTTCTTCTACCTTCTTTTTCACTTCTTCTACCTTCTTTCTCACTTCTTCTACCTTTTCAAGATACTTGAAATGTAATTCCATTAATCTATTCACTTTCTCATAATCATTCTCCGTAAAATAAGAAAGTAATGTTTGACGCTGTTGTCCTTTACAGTTCTTTAACAAGCTTGCTATGATTGAAATCACGTGTTCTGCAAAATTAATTATTTATTATTTCGCTATAAACAGTTAAATAAGTTGAAATTTTGCTTACTAATATTAACAGATATATCCATACTTTCATCGTCTTCTGCAGTAAGTCCTCGCATTCTATTTCTATTTCTTGTTGGGGTTTTCATAAACAGAGGAAATATAGTTCGCAATCCAAGAATATCTACAAATTTGCTGCAGTTATCTTTTCCGTCCGGGCCATTCATAGCGTGATCTAAAACCTATAATTTAACTATAGTAATTTATATAAATCCAACAAAGTCTGTTGCGAATAAACCCACTTTGAGAGATCCATCCCATGACATCTCTTTTTCTCGTAACATTAAGTTCATAATTTGGAGGCCTCCGCCACGCAGAAATCTATCTCGATTTACAGTAGCCATTAAGCTTGAGCACAAAACGTCAAACAAATCTTTCATTATCCTTTCATCGTCATATTTCTCTCGATTCTGCGATCTCGGTAAATACTGTAAATAATCGGTTTTAAGATAATTCAGTTTGGTGATGTTATACGCAAGGACTTAGAGAAACATACAAATACACACAGCTAATTGTTGTAGTAAAACATCAATTCCATCCAAGTCACCTAAAAGGAGTCTATTTTCTGGCGTATGCTCCACAAGTTTAGATAGGAGAGAACAGGCCCAAATATGGTTCAAGTCAGAAAATGTTTTTGTTATAATTTTAACTCGACTTAACAACCATTGCATCAATCCCTGCTTTCCCGCATCCGCACATAGATCTGGTCTAAATTCCAGTAGTTCGTCAAAAAACTCTGGAAATCAAAACCGTCGTTCAGTTAATTTAGTAGAAACATTATTTTGCAGAAAGATAAACGATATGCACGTTTATTAAGTAATTACCAAGTGTGTGACAAACACCGGTGTCCTCTTTAACCACTGTTTCATCAAGCCTCTCGAGATTTTGTACTAGGAGAGTGAAAACTTGTTGCTCCAACAAAGCATTGATAAATGTATCAGCGCTTTCTTTCTGAATTGCGTCTAATATATTGTAATATGTATCGTAAGTAAATTCGAATAGAAGCTCTACCACACCAACTGCTATATCGGTATTTTTATGAGACAACAATTCTAGTAAAGAAGGTACGGCACCTAATTTTACCATTAATATACAATACAAATATAGATTGGTTGGATTGGTTACTGCAATTTGAAGCTTTTGCATAGTTTCGTGCAGTTCTACTTCGGATTCCATAAACCTGCAAAAGGCCAAAAAGAAATCGAAAACAATTATACATTGAGATTTCCATCCGACATTTAGCTTCTACGTATTCATCTACTTCTCCGGTTGATCTGGGAATTTGACTCTCATCTTTTGATTCCTGAGAGCTCTCTTCTCAAATAGAAGGATCAGACGTTCGAGCGTCGCTTCATCCAACGCTTCGACTTCAGGCGCCTTAGTTTCCTTATTCAATATATCTTGTTTTTCCTTCTCCGTTAGTTCGTCGAGCTTCTTAGACTGTCTCACAATCTCCCATTCATCGTCATCGTCTTCCTCTCCCGCTGCCGGTCGTTTCGATGTGTTTGGGGGCTGTACATATTACCATCGTTTAATTATCATATCGCCGTTATTTGTAACGGACGGAAAAGCAAATCGTGAAATTTTCAATTTCACAATGAAAATTTCCGATAAATCAAAAGTCATGACACATAAGTGAGAGGTTAAATTAAACAAAATATATTACTTTCGAGATAAATATAAATTATACAGCCGCTGCAGAATAATTCCAATACGCACCTTATAAGATGAAAGTTCTCCGATATCCATTTGCCAAAAATAGATCACAAACTTTTAAAAATTATGTTTTGTAAGGTATCGCTTGGTCCGTAGCTCAGGTTATCCCGACGGCAAGGACAAGGGCGGCGATTCAGGATGGATAGTAAAGGGTGTAGAAAAAGGTGAAACTCGATGAAACGCGTAACAGACTTTACTCGTAATATACACGCGGTATACGTCCACACGGCTCGGTCGCCAGACAACGAGACATTCGAATTCGAGACAACGACTCTCTCGAGTCACAGTTCGAAGTTCGAACAGGGTGTGAGGGTGTGTCTACCGCGCGCGTCTCTCTCAGCCAATCACGGCGCGCTTACTACAACCAATCATCATGCGCCATTACAACCAATCACCGCTCGTGGGGTCGCTAGGCGCGAAGTGTATGTGCACGAACGCCTCGTAGGTGAACGCGGGGAATTCAAATACGGCCTATGTGCTTCAGTCGACGTTTACAGTTTAAAATATGGAAAAAATTTGGTAATTATTTAGAATACGCGCTGCACCTCGAATGTCAATAAAATTATGCTCATTCGACGCGTTTTGACACGAAACAAAAAAATCTGGCAGAAAAATGCGGCGGTCTGCCCTGCGAAACGAGATATTTAGCGTTTAATAATAAATTGACAATAATAACAGCTGGATGCAGTAAGTAGGACGCATATATATTTTATTATATATATATAAACAAAAGATGAGATAATATTGAAAATATTGTTTATATTATAATTAAATATATACGTGCCCTTTTCTGCGCTTCTTATTGCTAATTTTGTTAACCTTATTTGATTTTATTTGAATCAATATATATATATATTTTTTTTTTGTTAAAATACGTTAAATTTCAAATAAATATCCTAACATGTAGTAACATGTTTACATGTACAGATAAGAACCACTTGGGTAAATGTTTAGTATAACGCTCTCCTCTCCGATTTTCTTAAAACTTTGTAAAATTGTTTATTTCTGTGTGTAAAAAACATTCTGAGAAGGAAAATCGTCGCTCAGGTCTCGTTTTTTTTAAATTTAATTTCAAAGTTTTGATGTCGGTAAGGTAGAAAAATGATAATTTACGTTTTTAAAGTACTGCGCAACTTCATTTGAAGGTCACGTGACAACTGTCTGCTAATTAAATACAAAATATCTGCTTAAAACATGTGTGTGCCCTGCTTTAACGAAAATCCGAGCGAAAATCATAACTTTTATAAAGCAGTGGATACACACGTGTGTGCCCTGTTTTAACGAAAATCACAACTTCTATAAAGCAGGGCATACACACGTGTGTTTGTGCCCTGCTTTAACGAAAATCACAACTTCTATAAAGCAGGACATACACACGTGTGTGTGTGCCCTGCTTTAACGAAAATCACAACTTCTATAAAGCAGGGGATACACACGTGTGTTTGTGCCCTGCTTTAACGAAAATCACAACTTCTATAAAGCAGGGCATACTCACGTGTGTTTTGTGCCCTGCTTTAACGAAAATCACAACTTCTATAAACCAGGGCATACACACGTGTGTTTGTGCCCTGCTTTAACAAAAATTACAACTTTTATAAAGCAGGACATACACACGTGTGTGTGTGTGCCCTGCTTTAACAAAAATCACAACTTCTATAAAGCAGGGCATACACACGTGTGTGTGTGCAGTGCTTTAACGAAAAAATCACAATTTATCAATTTATTAATTTATCAATTTTGGCCACGTACAGTATTTCACAACCATAAAATTTTAACCTAAATGGCACCGTTAATGAGTATGCGGACAACTTAATTTGTGGATATAGTAACAAATAAAGTTGCGCAGTATTTAAAAAACGTAAATTATCATTTTCCTACCTTACCGACATCAAAACTTTGAAATTAAATTTAAAAAAAAACGAGACCTGAGCGACGATTTTCCTTCTCAGAATGTTTTTTACACACAGAAATAAACAATTTTACAAAGTTGTAAGAAAATCGGAGGGGAGAGCGTTATACTAAACATTTACCACCACTTGTTCTGATTTCACCAAAAGTACATAAATATTTTTGAGATATATATACCCTATATTTAATATCTTTTTTAATTAAAATAACACATTTCAAAATTTTGTGTCAAATTTCAAAAATAATTAGATAACTGCTTTCTTGTCTAATTGTAAGTCATAGACAATCTATATAAGTTAAATTTAAAGAAAACTTTTATTTATAATTCTATACTTCCTCCCTCGTCACCAAAAGCACTTTGGATGTAGGTACATATAAGAAGTCAAATTTTTAATTTTCGTATTACATATATAAACAGAGTTCTATCTTGAATTCTGACAAATAGTAAACTCATCTGCAGTAGATTTTTTGCATTAATAACTTTTAATTAAATTGCATTCAAATTATACACATGCAAGTAAAAAAATAGATTTCATACGTGTATGAATGTTCATGAATTTTCTTTATGTAGCACATGCACGAATTGTCGCTTTGAAAAATGTCACGAATGCATTAATTCGTTTATACAAAATCTTATGCGCCTTCTTACGTTCCAATAATAACACGCACTCATCGAAATTGAGAGAAAAGAACTTACTTGCTTCTCTTTCATTATGCGTATTTTTTTCTCGCTGAATAATCTTGATTAGTTGAACTTGAGATTTTACGTTTCTCTGCAGACGACATGCTTCGATAATATTCCAATACCGCCCGGATGATAAAATTATTGGACTAATGCGTGTACAGATTACAATTACAGATGTAGGGCAACTGATTTCTTTTATACCTCTTTTGTCAAATTAAGTAACAAGCTATTACGCTTCTTCTTCTTTTCTTTTTAGATGCCACCGGCTCCCCTACGGGTGCGGGGTGCCGTACGACCACGATCCAGTCGGTAACAAACTATTACGCGAATAAACATATGAACATGGCCACTGCAATGATGGCTGATTCGATCCCCAGCGTCGCGGCCCCTCTGTGCCACCGATGCTTTCTTTTGTCATGCATAGCATTTAAAAACCTTATATTCTATTGTTGAGTGCATTTTGAAATTTACTGATGTATTGAAAATCTATAATTATGGATTTTCAATACTGTTAATACGCTTAGGAATAATGCACTCATTATTTTTAAGCTACGTTCAGCAGAAAAATTAACTTAATGATTCTTTATTATGATCGATTTACTTTAGATATAAGATATTTAGATGCAATGAAGAACGAATACTAGATATAGATATGCATAAAAAACTTTTATAACTGACGACTATTTTCACTGACACTGAGATTAACTTTAAAACATTAGAATTTCATTCAAGTTTTACGCGGTCAAGTTTTGCAGTAATAATTAACGAGTATCTCTCTCGACTTTCTTATTTATGCAATAATTACATCTTTAAAATATGCTAGCAAAATAATAAACGAACTAATAAATTCGATGACTGATATATCACAAACTTCTTTCATTATGTACATAGTAATATTAATTGCTTCTACTCGATTTTGTAGTTCACACTTTATCTCTCTTATCCCTTGTTTTCAAATTACCTTCTCCTGAAGCGACAATTATATAAAATTTCATTTCGAATTAAGTGCAGAAACTAGATTAATAAACCATACAAAATTAACCAAAAAAAATTTTTTATTTTTATTTCAAAAACAAATCTAGATTTCGAAAGAAGTTATCAAATTTAACTCGTGTAGCTGATCTCTAATTTGTGCGAACTTTCTTTTTCCATGTGCAGATGACTGGATCGTATATTTCTATTAAATCGAATATCTCTATACATAATTTGCTCAACATCACTTACGCCTCTGAATTAGAAATAAAGAAAAATAAAATAACGAAATATAAGTTTACACTTATTCTTTTAGCTATATGTATTAAGCAATAATTATAAATTTGATTCTGTTTCAATTTAATCACATTTTATTGAACTCTCAAATTAATGACAATATCGAAAACGTATACATGCGACAAATACTGAAGAACAAAAATAAAATTTAAATTTATGAAAAATTAACTCGTTAAAAAAGGTAGTTGCTAAAAGACTGACATCATTAATATATACACAGGATGATCTACAGAACGATTGGAAATTTTAATAAGATATATTACTGATAAAATTAAATTTAAAATCACTTATAGGTAACACAAGATTGTAAAGATTCATATTTTTTATTTCCTTTTGTTTTAGATCAACCTGTTTTAGATCAAACATGAGAAAATTTATAACTAAACTATACTTTGTTAAACGAGAGATACCACTCTCAATCTCTCGTTGGACGGAGTATACATTAAGTATAACATTAATAATAGGTTCATTCGTACACTTAAACTTAAATAACGAATTATTTTTAATGTATAATAATACATATTTGCTCGCAAATTCTTATACACATAAAAAATAAAAATTATAATATATTTGTGAAAATAAAGGAAACATGTTTACACATTAAATGAAAAAAAAAATATCTATCATGTTTTATGAATTTATATTCAAGACTGCAATATTATATAAATCGAATATTAATCGACATAAAATTTTAATTAAACAATAATAAAAAGAAATGATTTCAAGCGTGTTTACATTTTCTTTTATTTTCTGCATTAATATTATTTTGATTGTAAACGAGTTCAACATTCCTTAGTATTTGTAATTTCTTTTGTATGAAACTTAATAAAATTTGCCGAATGCACTTCTAAAAATTTTGCATTACACGAAGACGCAAGCTGCACAAGTTCTACGGCATTCTCAATCGTAAGACTGCGTAACAAATAATGTTCACATGTCAGTTTCAAAGCTAGTACATCATATTTATCAGCTGCTGTTAATAATTTTTTAAGCATGTCATGATCACATTGCTTTACTGAGCCAGTTATAATATATAATAAAATCTGTTTAAAAGTTTGTAACTCGTTACTCGTTAATTCCTTTGTCATATTTTTTTCTCTTCCCTGCTCATGTGTACGGCAGATATTTTTAAAGTAGCTACTCTTACTGGCCCACAACAATTTTTTTGATACAAAATACTGTTCTCTTCCTACCACAAATTTGATTGATTCCTCATCTTTAGGTTCCTTGTCAAAGATCAAATTTTCAAAATATCTAGCGTCTTTTGAAAAAACTGTTGACGATGGTATTAAATTCATACGTGTAGTTTTATGTTCCAGATCATGAAAATATTCCAACTTGCAATGTACTATAAGAGTATCTGAATAATGAATTCGAAAGTTAGATGTCGAGATTTCAAGTAACAATGTCTTATTCGATATACCACCCGTAATGAATCTTGATGTTAAAGTTCTTGCATCAGGCTGTAGCATTATAGTAGTGGTACATGAACCGTTAAATGTTTTACTAGTAAGTATACAAAATTTGAATACAAATATTGTATCAGATTGACGTGAAATATCTATTTGAATCATGTATTGACCTGTGTCTGGAAACAGTGGCGACTTTATCATACTCATGATATTAGGAAGACACATAAATTGATCAATTTTCCATGTATGGTCAACTATAGTCGACTTAATCTGAGTTCGAGAACAGCTCTTTATATAGGAAGGTGACAATGGTAAAGACACTGTTTGCTCCTTTCCAGGTACAATCTCAGTACAGATATCCTCATCACTTTCTTCTTCACTGTCAGAAGTCTGGAAATAATTTATTTATGAATAATGAAAATAATCAACATTAAATAGTCCTAAAAGTGTCTATGCTTCTTAATAAAATAGACTGTATTTCAAACAATAATCTTAACATGTAATAATATGTTTATCATGTATAGAATCATTTGAAATTGGATTACACTGAAAGTAGACATCCTACATTTAATATATCATTTTTAATAAGAATAACATTTTATAAACAGATAATCATAAAAAAGAATTAAATTAATAGCCAAGTTATAGAGGAAAACTTACAAGAATTATTAGTAAATTGCTTTCTCGTCTAAGTTTTATTGTTAGAGTGGTAGACGATCTATGTGTAAAATTCTCATAAGAATTAAATTTGTTATTTCTAATTTTATACATCATGCACGTTAATATACATATGTATATAATATACATAATGTACATATATTCAATTTTTATAAATATAATTATACAATTCAAAAAATTTGATACATATATATATGTCAAAATAATATTCTGAATATTCCTTATATTACATATAAAGTTCTATCTTGAATTCCTATACTAGTAACAGATATCTGAGAGACTTTTGCATAAATAATTTTTAAATCCATTCAAATTACACATGAGTAGAAAACAGATTTGATACGTGAATAAATGTTTATGAATTTTCTTTGCTACGTAAAATGCATGGAATTGCTTCAGAAAATGTCGCGAATGTATTAATTCATTTATACTACAAAATCTTATGCGCTTTCTAATGTTTTAATAACACGTAAAAAGCTGCTGTCCACTTGACGCTACAAATGCTTTGAAACGTTCTTTTTCTCCTTCTTTCTTTATTGAACGAAAGGAGAAGATTTCGAAGCATTTGTAGCATCAAGTGGACCGCAGCCGTAGTCAAGTTGAAAAGAGAACTGTTAACAACTTACAACCTCCTCTTCCGTTTTACGTCAGAACTGTTAACAACTTACAACCTCCTCTTCCGTTTTACGTCTTATTCGCTTTTCCGTTGAGTCTTGATCAGTCGAACCACGGTACGGTACTATGGTCCTTGTGGCCGGACCTATAATCTTACGTTTCCTTGCAAACGACATGCTTCGGTAATATTCCAACACCGTCCAGATGAAGAAATTATTAAACTAATACGTGTACAGACTTGTGGCAACTGACTCCTTTGATTAAGATTTCCTTTTATCGAATCAAGTTTCCACACGCTACTGTGAACATGTACTATATCAACAACTACATATGAGAAAAAACTTATAACGAATGAACAAATGAACGTGGCTATTGCAGCGTTGCCAGACTCGCGCGCCGGCTAGGCTAATCCGGAACCGGAAGATAGATGGAGGGGTCGCGCATCCTATTCGACCCGCCGCGAGTGGCGCGAGTTCAAATTTGGCATCTCTGAACCACCGACACCTTAATTGTTTTGTCAGGTAGCGTTTAGAGACTTTATTCTATTTTTTGGTGTATTCCGAATTGTACTGACAGTACTGAAAATCTATAGCAAACTTAAGGCTCCTGGTCCCTGAGCCGAGAACTCTGCGTTGACGGTGGCGCCGTACCGTCGCGGCAGAAATAAGAACTCTCTCCTCTCACTCTCTCCAATGGAGAATTCTGTCTTGTGACATGTTGACAACCTCATTTTAAGTTGCGGTATATTTCTTTATTATTCGCTCTGTACTTGTGCTCTAACGTTTAACGTATTCGTGAAACTCGTAAAATTGACCGGATGGTAAGATTTGCAAGAAATATATATGCGGAAGGAACATTCACCACTCTTTTCGATAGTCGTCAAACGGCTTGTTTTCCATATGTTTAGGCTTCGTTTTATGGCTGTTTGTTTATTGTCGAGGGAAAAGGATAGTATCCGGTCAATTTTTGAAATGTGCTGAAACGATCTGTCGTGATTTTTTATTGAAATGTCTTTTTATTTCGGAAAATACCGCAACTTAAAATTAGGTGTTTTCCTCGCCTCGATAGTAAGAATCCAATATGGCCGCGGTGACTACCCAGGAGCCTTAATGTAAAAATTATGGATTTTTAATACTATCAATACATTTCCCAAAATGTATTGATAATATAATATCTCTCTGTATAATATAATAATTCTCTTTTCACGTTGGAGGGAAAAAGAGAAAAGATAAACCATGCAAGAAGTTCAGCTAAAAAGAACAGGTCTATTGTTCGTACTTTACTTTATCCTTTACTTTTAAATTATTTTTTCCTACAGCGAAAATGTAAAGTTTTATTTTTAATCAAGCGCAGAAACTTATAGATTAACAAGAGATACTACAAAATTAACCAAAAAGGTCATATTTTTTTTTATTTTTAAAACAAATCTAGATTTTAAAATATGAGTTATCAACTAAAATTTGTGATAAAAAATAACTTGCTTGTTGAAAAAGCTAAGGTAATCCTAAAGATTCTGACACTACAATATAATACGTACACAGGATGATATATATAACATACAGAACGATTAGGAAGTACTGATAAAATTAAATAAAACATTTATAGATAGCATAGGTTTGTAAGGATTCTTATTTTTTATTTTCTTTTGTTTTTAAGCAACTTATAAATTTAAGAAAATTACAACTAAGAAAACTACATTAAGTATAATTAGTGACAGTCTTATATTCATACATCTAAACTCAAATCAAGAATTATTTTTCTTACTACCTCGGTCGAAAGTACGTACTTTCGGCCCCGGTTCCACGGCAGAAAGTCTCATTTTTATGCCTTGGTTAAACTACATGCGCGCCATCTAGAATAGCGGGAGTAAAAACTTAGTTGCGTGCACTGGCACTCAATATATGACAAGATCCCTACCACAATATTACCACAAACCCAATTCACATCGCCCCAACCTCTACTTTTACTTTCACTCGTATAACCTAAAAATTTGTTTACAGTTAGTCAATGATAATGTTTATTAGTAAATTCTATTCAGAAAGTGATTGTGATTAGTGTAATAAAAATAAAAATAAGAAAATGCATGAACCATCATCTGGCGAGTCAACAGATGAGGAAAAAGTGTATTTATACCTTTATTTATAGATGCATTTGATTTGATGCCTGCCCCCGACCAGCAGCACTCGCTTCGCTCGTGCCGCAAATGTCGGGGCAGGCATCAATATCTTCAACACACACATGTCATTCTTCCGTACTTTCGACCAGGCAGCAAGAAAAATAGTATACACTACACGGGCAGAAAGTTTGAGAGCCCTGAACTGCGTGCCATCGTGCTCTCGGCTTCGCCTCGAGCACGATGGCGCGCAGTGCAGGAATCTCAAACTTTCTGCCCTTATAGTGTAATATACTATTTAATATGTACTACATATAATACTTATTTGCTTATAAATTCTAACATGTATAAAAATTCAAAGTTACATTTGTGGAAAAGAAGAAAACACGTTTACTAATTAAATAAAAAAAATATCTTAATTATGTTCTATGATTGTTATTATATGAATCAAATATTAGCGAATGAAAATGTCTTATCTGCCATAGGTGGCGACGAAAAGAATTGATAAATGTCGATTTCAAGTGATTTGTTTTTCTCAATCATTACCATTATCTCATTTAAATCTTCTTGCGGTAGGTTTTGAAATTCTTTAGTGTCCATAATTTCTTTTATATGAAATTTAATAAAACTTATCGAATGTATTTTTAAAAATTTGGCTTTAGACAAAAACGCAAGTTGTATAAGTTCCACAGCATTCTCAATTGTAATATAGCGTAATAAATAATTTTCACACATTAATTTCAAAGCTGATACATCATACTTATGAGCTGTTGTTAACAATTCTTTAAGCATGTCATAATCACCATGATCTATGGAGCCAGTTAAAATAAATAATAAAATCTGTCTAAAAGATTCTACCTCATTATCCGCTACTAATTCATTCATATTAATTGTCATATTTTTTTCTTTTCCCTCATGTGTACGGCAGATATTGATAAAGTAGTTACTATGGGTGGCGCGCAACGATTTTTTTGATATAACATACTGTTTTTCTCCTATTATAAATTTGATTAATTCCTCATTTCTAGACTCATCAAAAGTTGAATCTTCACGACATTTCGTGACTTTTGAAACATTTGTTGAAGATTGCAGTAATCTTAGACGTACAGTTTTATTTATCAGATTATGAAAAATTTCGAACTCGCAACGTATTGTAAGTGTATCTGTACGACTAAGCGAAGCAAACTTGTCTGTCGAAATCTCACTCAATAATGTCATATTTGACATATGACCCGAAATAAAATTAACTGATATAACTGTTTCAGGCTCTAGCATTATAGATGTGTTACATGAACCGTCAAATGAGTTACTAGTAAGTATATAAAATTTTATTACATAACTCGTATCAGGTTGACGTGAAACATTCATTAGAATCTCGCATTTATCTATTTCCGGGAACGATGAAAACGTTATCGCATTCTTGATCTCATGAAAACGTAAAAATTGATTAATTTTCCATGTGTGGTCAATTATAGTCGATTCCATGTGTGTTTCAGAAAAACTTTTGATATATATAGGTAAAATTGGTGAAGATACTGTCCGCTGCTCTTTCGGGGTATTATTTTCAGAGACATTCCTTACTTCTTCGCTGTTAGACATCTGGAAATAATTAACTTACTTACGAACAATAAAAATAATCAAAATGCTCTAAAAGTTTTTATGCCTTTTAATAAAATCAATTGAATTTTAAACAAAAACAAACATTCTCAACAAGTAATAACATGTTTACACATATGGACACAAGTCACTTAAAATCTGATTTAGCTAAAAATATACAGAGGTTTCTGAGACACAATATATATATATATATATATATATATATATATATATATATATATATATATATATATATATTTAGCATATTTTTCTTTTAAAAAATAACAATGCATTTTACATCAATCACAAAAAAGTTGAATAAATAGCCAAATAATAGAAGAAAACTTAAATACGACTATTTTTGTTGATCAAACTCGATATCAATAAATACTTGACAGTTTTGTCATAATAAAACTATTAAAAAATAACTTATAGTAATCTGCTTTTTTGCTTAAGTCTTACAAGATCTATAATTCTCGTTAAAAAGAAAAACATATTATGCTCTATGCATTTTGATGTATATATAAATCCAATTTTTAAAGCGTTTTGCATGTTACATACATTACCGCTCATTAATTTCAATACACCCCTAAATTCTTTGATTTCTCATTTGTAAAAGATGAATATGATACGTGTGTTTTGCACAGAAATGAATGTACCTGCTGTTACAAACACTTTCAACACTTGCATGCATCGTATTTTTATATATTATTTATATAAAAATCCTTGAAAACGGTAGTTTAAAAAAAAACGGGGCTAGTGCCGGATAGTGTCTGATCCCTGAGTGAGCCTATTCTGCAGCTCTTAACGACAGTTTCGTTATCGTTATTATTGTCGTTGGGTAGCTCTTTTATCATATATATAATATCTGCGCAACGCACTTATAATGATAACGATGAAACCTGAAACTGTCGTTAAGAGTTACAGAATAGGCCCACTCTTGGAAATAAAATAAAGAAAATACACACGCGCAAGGTCACCTGACCTTGCGCGCGTATTTTCTTTATTTTCAAGGATCAGACACTATCCGGCTGTTATAGAACCGTTTTTTCGAAAACTAAAGTTTCCAAGAATTCTTATATAAATAATATATAAAAATACGCTGCACGCAAGTGAAGCGTTTTTAACAGCAAGTGCATTCATTTTTCTGTGTAAAAACACGTATCATGTTCATCTTTTACAGAGAAATCAACGAATCTCGGGGGTGTATTGAAATTAATGAGCGGTAGTGTATTAGTGTATATGTATAAACAGAGTTCATCTTGAATTCTGATACAACAGATTCGTTTGAAGTCAGCTCTTGGCATTAATAGTTTTTAATTGTATTCAAATTACACCCCATACAACGCACTTGCCCAAAAGCGGGGACACAAGACGTCTGAAAGACGTCTTACTAAAAAAGATGGCTGAAAGACGTCCCGATTTTGGACGTGGTACTGTCTCGGACATGCTAGTAGAAAATAGATTTGATACGCGTATGAATATTTCTGAATTTTCTTTGCAACGTAGAGTATATAAGTATATTATAAGTATATAAGGAGTAACTATATTGCTTTAGCGAATGTCATTAATTGTATTGATACTGTATCGTTTATACCAAGTTTTATACCAAGTGCTTCCTACCGTTCTAATAACATACACTCGACGAAGTTGAGAAAAGAACTGTTAAAAACTTACTTGCTTCTCTTCCATTAAACGTATTCGCTTTTCCGCTGAATCTTGATCAGTCGAACTTAAACTGCCCTTACGTTTCTCTAACGATATGCTTTGTCGCCGCATTAGATAAATAATATTCAACGCCGTCCAGATGATGGCCTTATTAGGCTAATGCTTGTATACAAATGTGGCAACTGATCGGTTTTATCTCCTTCGTAAAATCAAGTTCCTAAGCTATTGCGAATATAACATATAACGTATAATGTCAAGATAATGCGAGTATGTGAGACGCGAGAAATAATGCGAATGAACAAATCAAGCCTTATCAGGCGGCGACGCTGACGCCAGTGGCGCTACGATTCTTCTTCTATTGGAGATTGGCACTCGAGAATCCACGGCCAAGGCGCTACGATTCAATTAGGCGTCTTTCTCTCCGTGCCATGAATGCTTTCTTTTGTCACATAGCGTTTAGAAACCTTGTTCTTTTGTTGAACGTATTCCGAAGTGTACTGACACAGTATGACAGTACTGAAAATCTGTAGTACGTAATACACATTACAGATTTTCAATACTATTAAATAATACGTTTATCGAAATGCACCCTTTATAAACTATATTCAACAAAAAAAAACAGCTTAATGATTCTACAATGTGATTGATTTACTTTAAGTATATACCTAAATCCAACGAACGAAAACTACAGGCTAAGACAATATAGTAATTAGTATACAACGATTCTTTCCTCTGTAGTTTTATACAAATGACATAATTCGATATAAAACCCGAATTCGGTTTACATATGTGTAATTTTTTGCTAAATTCTCGTGTAAATTGTGATGACATCACACGAATCAATAAAGTCATTGACAGTTGCGGTAAACAAATAAAATCTTATGACGTTTTTCAACCAATCAGATTTGTGTAAAACGCTTATTCGAATTCTGCATTAATTTGGCTTTAACCCTGAAAACAATGTAGAAATCGATTAATCCACTGCTTAATAAAGGCTTATAAAGCGATCGATTATTTTCGCTGAGATTGACTTCAAAATATTAGAATATTTTATTTAAGTTTTACGCAGTCAAATTTTTCAAGTAATGAATATCGGCTTTCCCATTTATCCAATAACTGTTAATTGCATCGCTAAAATATGCTAACAAAATAAACGAATGAATAGATTCGATGAATCATATTTCACGAAATCCCTTCATTATGTAGGATACATTACGTTCTCTTTTAACTGACTGATCCAGCATTCCAGTTCAACAATATGTATTGTTTAAAAATAAATTTCTTTTACCAGCTACAGAGTTTTTACTGTTCACACTTTGCCATATCCTTTACTGTCAAACTATCTTCTTCCAAAGCGACAATATATAAAGTTTTATTTCGCGTTAAGCGCAGAAACCAGTTCAATAAAAGATACAAAATTAACCAAAAATATCACGTTTCTTTTATATTTATTTTTAAGGCAAATTTCTAGATTTTGAAATAATGAGTTACCAAACTCAACTCAAATTTTTGTAGTCAATTTATAACTTGTGACGTATTTTCTTCAAAAGATAAATAAACTGGTAGAAAGATAAACAACTAAATATAAGTTTATTTATTTTGTAAAATATACATATATTAAGTAATTAATTATGAATTTGATTCTGTTTCAACTTAATCACAATTTATTGAACCCAAATTAATGATAATTTCAAAAACGTATAAATGAAATAAACATTGAAAAACAAAAATCAAGTTAAAAATTTTTAATAAGATATATTAGTGTACCGATAAAGATAAATAAAACATTTATAGATATCATAGGTTTGTGAGGATTCTTATTTCTTTTAAATCGGCCTGTAGACTTGAGAAAAGTATAAATAACTATATTAAGTATAATAATAATTTCATACACATCTAAAACTCAGAACACAAATTGCTTTTAACTTATATTAACTTATTTGCATATAAATTCTTACATATATAAAAATTAAAGGTTATAATATTTCCATGTAAAAAAAAAGAATGTTTACTAAATAAATAAAAAAAAATACCTCATGTTCTATAAATTTATATTAAAAACTGCAATATTATATGAATCCAGTATTAGCCAAAGTTAATTTCTTATCTGTCATAAATGGTGACGTTTCATAGCATTTTTAATCATAAAATAACCGTGGCACATAATTTACACGTTAATTTTAAAGTTGATACATCATTACTCTCATCAGCTGTTAATAATTTTTTAAAACATGTCAAAATCACATTGTCTTATTGAGCCAGTTGTAATATATAAAAAAATTCGTTTACAAGTTTGTATCTCATTCATTTATCCTTTTCTTTTTCCTCATATGTAAGGCAGTTCTTAAAGTAACTGTTGGTAGCTTCCTTTTTTTCGTATAACACATTGTTTTTTTTACCATACATTTTATTTATATTGAAACTCATCCAAAGGCGACTCTTTGAAATATGTCACGTCTTTTAAAACTTTATTTGAAGATGGTAGTGAATTAAAACGTATAGTTTTATTTATTACCACATTACAAAAAAATTCGAACTTGCAATGTATTGTAAGCGTATCCATAGGATCTAACGCTGACAGAAGACTGTTTAGCCGGATTTCAATTAACAATGTGTTATTCGATATAGAACCTGAAATGGATTTTGATGATACAACTTCTCCAGACGGTAGCATTACAGTAGTGATACACAAACCGTTAAATGTATTACTAGTACGTATATAAAAGCGTACTGCATAATAATACGTCTTAGAGTAGTAATATCTATGGTCAGTTGAATATTGACGTACAACTTCCATTTGAATCCAGTATTGACCAGCTTCTGGAAATGGTGGAGACTCCATCGTCTTCATAAGTTTATAAAGACACTTAAATTGTTTAATTTTCCATGTATGGTCAAGTGTAATTGACTTAATTTGTGTTTCAGAACAGCTCTCGATATTCGATAAAAATGGCAAAGATACTGTTTGCTCCTTTTCCGAGGTAATCACAGTAGAGATATTCTCAACTTCTTTTTTGTCAGAAATCTGAAAATAATTAATTTACTTATAAATGATAAAAAAAAGATCAACATCAAAATGTCCTAAGTTTCGGTACTTTTTAATAAAATAGACTAAATTTCAATCAAACATCTTAATATGTAATAACATGTTTAAATGCATAAATAAGAGCCAATTGAAATCGGATTTAACTAAAAATACAGAGATTTTTGAGACACCCTGTATTTGACATATCTTTTTTTAAATAAAAATAACGCTTTATGTTAAACGATAAAAAAAAGTTGAATAAACAGCCAAATTGTAGGAGAAAACATAAATACAGCTATTTTTATTAATCACAATTGATTTCATAAATAAAAATTGTCACAATTTTGAGTCAAATTTCAAGAATAATTAGTAAACTGCTTTTTTGCCTAGTCTTACACGATCTATAAACTCCGTTAAATTTAAGAAGAAACTTTTATTCATAATTTTATATCCTCTTCACCTCTATAACAGCACTTTGATCCTTGATGTACATGTAAATCCAATTTTTTAAACGTTTTTTATATTACATTTATAAACAGAGTTCTGTCTTGAAATCTGATACAAGTAACACATTCGTCTGAAGTAAACTTTTTGCACTAATAACTTTTAATTGCATTCAAATTACACTTGCTAGTGGAAAATAGATTTGATGTGTGAATGTTCATAAATTTTCTTTGTTATATAGAACGCATGGAACTGTTCGCTTTAGGACTTAGGAAATGTCATGAATGTATTGATTTGTTTATACAAAATCTTATGTGCTCTACTCTAACGTCCTCGATCATAACACGTAGTTAACAAAGTTAAGAAAAGAACTATCGAGAACTTACTTGCTCTTCTTCCATTGTACATACCTGTTTGCTTTTTCGCTGAATCTTGATCAGTTAAACTTAATCTTTCAAGTTTCTCTAATGACATGATCTCGGACTCGGACATGCTTTAATTATACACGTACACCGTCCAGATGATATTATTAGACTAATGCGTGTACAGATGTAGCAACTGATTTCTTTTATTCCCTTTGTCAAATCAAGTTTCCAAGCTACTGCGAATATAATAACAAGTAACAAGATGTGACGTTGAGGAACGACGCAAATGAACAAATGAATGTGAGACACGTGTGTCACACGTATGTGGCTCCTTATTAGAATGCGTGTCCCCCTCCATCTATCTCCCGGGTGAGCCGCGGGCGCCACGGTTCAAATGGTTCAAATCTCAAATCTGACATTTCTTAATTATGGTACATCGATTAGTTGCCGAAAGGAACTGAACAATCAGATGCTAGATCTACATGAGAAACTTTTATAACTCACGACTATTTTCACTGACAATAGGATTAGTTTTAAAATACTAAAATATTTTATTAGAGTTTTTGCCTTAGTCAAATCTACTGTAATAATTAACACGCGTATCGGCTTTCTCATTTATGCAATAACTGTTAATTTCATCGCTAAAATACGCTAACAAACTGACAGATCCAACATTACATTTTAAAAATGTACGTTATTATTGCTTTAATCGTGATGTATTGACATAATATGTAATAAATTTTAGCGATTGTAACCACGCTTGGCTCTTATTGCCTGATTAATTCTAATATTAGTTATTATTGCTTACACAAAAAAAATAAAGTTGCTTCAATTAAACGTCGACGTCACGGGCAGCCACAAGCATAAATTATTGGACCAAATATTTAAATTATCAAAACAATTAACTGATATTTTTTGTTCATTAATATATATTGATGTTGCATCAATAAATTTTATCTCAATAACACTGATGCTGTTGATACAAAAAATGATACTATTGATACACCATCATTTTCTTTCCGTGTAGGAATAGATTTCTTCTATCCGATTACTTTCATTGTTCAATCTTTGCCTTACCTTTACTTTCAAATTATTTTCTGCCAAAGTGATAAAGTTTTATTTCAAATTAGGCACAAAAACTGTATTAAAAAAGATACAACATTCACCAAAAATATCATATCTGTTTAATTTCTATTTTTAAAACAAATTTGGATTTTGAAATGAGTTATCAAATTTAATTCGAATTTAAGTAATCGATTTATAATTTTTGTGAAACATTTTCTTCTCTCCATTTACCGATGATCGGACAGTATATTTTTATTAAATCGACCATCTCTATACACACTTTGCCAATACCATACATATATCTCTTAATTAAAAACGAAGATAAATAAACTGATAGAAATTAAAAGAAACAGTGAAATAATTTCTTTATATCTTTAGCTACGTATGTATATTAAGAAATAATTAAGACTTTGATTGCTTTAATTTAATCGCATTTTATTGAACTCCAATTAATGACAACATCGAAAACGTGTAATTGCGATAAACATTAAATAACAAAAATTGAGTCTATAAGAAATAATTTGCTCGTTGAATAAAATAGTTGTTAAGAGATTCTGACATTATAATTTGTATACATCAGGATGATCTACAGAACAATTGTCAATTTTTAATAAGATATAGTAGTGATAATATTAAATAAAACATTTATAGATAACATAATGATTTGTAAGAATCATTTTTTTTCTCCTTTTGGTTTAGATCCTGTAAAAATTTATTGAGAAACTTATAACTAAACTAATAAGTATAATAAGGAGATATATAATTAATAATAGTTTTATTCGTACATCTATAAACTCAAATTACGAATTATTTTTAATTTGTATTAATACTTATTTACATATAAATTCTTACATATATAAAAATTAAAAGTTATATAATTATAGAAAATAAAAAATCATGTTTATTAATTAAATAAGAAAAAATATCTTTATCATGTTCTACATATGTCTTATTTATGAATATATGTGTTTAGGACTTCAATATAATATGAATCAAATTGGAGCCAGTGTAAATGTCTCATTTATCATAGCTCGTGACAACAAAAATTGATGAGTACTGATTTCAACTTCACTTTTCTCAATCAATTCCATTATCTTATTAAAATCTTCTGGTGGTAGATTTCGAAATTCTTTAGTATCTCTAATTTCAATTATGTGAAATTTAATAAAAGCTGCCGAATGTGTTTCTAAAAATTTTGCATTAGACGAAAACGCAAGCTGTATAAGTTCCACAGCATTATCAATTGTAATATAGCGTAATAAATAATTTTCACACGTTAATTTCAAAGCTGATACATCATACTTATGAGCTGTTGTTAACAATTCTTTAAGTATGTCATAATCACCATGATCTATAGAGCCAGTTAAAATATATAATAAAATCTGTCCAAAAGATTCTACCTCATTATCCGCTACTAATTCATTCATATTAATTGTCATATTTTTTTCTTCTCCCTCATGTGTACGGCAGATATTGTTAAAGTAACTACTGTTGATGGCGCACAATGATTTTTTTGATATAACATATTGGTCTTCTCCTACTATAAATTTGATTGATTCCTCATCTTTAAACCGAAACTCATCAGAGGTCGAGTCTTCAACATGTGTCACGTCTTTTGAAAATTCTGTTGACGATGGTAATAAATTCATATGTACAGTTTTATTTATCAGATTGTGAAAAATTTCAAACTTGCAATGTATTATAAGCGAATCTGTATAACTAATCTGAGAGTCAGATAGCGAGATTTCAATTAACAATATCCTATCCGATATACGACCCGAAATGAATTTTGATGATAAAACGTTATTTGCGGTTGGTGCCATTATAGTAGTGGTACATGAACCGTCAAATGATTGTTTATTAGTAAGTATACGTAATTGTATACGTTTCCTCAAATAAGGGGAATCAAATGGAACATGGAATTCAATCTTACATGGACCTATTTTTAGAAACGATGGAAACGGTATTATATTCGTGATCCTACTAAAACGCATATATTTATCAATTTTCCATGTTTGGTCAACTATAGTCGATTCAATATGTGTTTGAGAATAGCTCTTGATATATGAAGGCAAAACTGGTGAAGATACTGTCTGTTCCTTTTCCAAGGTATTCTCCCCATCGGTAGAGAGATTCTGAACTTCTGTGTCAGAAATCTGGAAATAATTAATTTACTTATGAATGACAAGGATCAACATCAAAATGTCCTAAAGCCTTGTGTCCACGATATTAGAAATCGCTCCGAGATCTCTCGGACGGAGAAAAAATTGACTAATCATATTTAAATAATTCGGCAATTGACCAATGCGATTGGTTAATTTTTTTCTCCGTCCAAGTTCTTGGAGCGATTTCTAGCATTGTGGACACAAGGCTTAAGTTTCTGTGCTGTTTAATGAAATAGAATAAATTTTAATCAAATATCCTAACATGTAATAACATTTTTAAATGTATAGATAAGAGCCACTTGAAATTGCATTTAACTTAACACAGATATTTTTGAGATTACATTGGCTAATATTGGGATACACATTGATGGGGGATGTGAGATTACATATTTAATGGTTTTTTTTTCCCCTAATATAAAAGTAACATTTTTTGTTAAACAATAAAAGAAGTTGAATAAATAGCCACATTGTAGGAAAAAATTTAAACACATTTATGTTTGTTGATCACAATCGATTTCATAAATAAAAATTGTGTCACAATTTTGCGTCCACTTTCAAAAAAGAATAATTAGTAAACTGCTTATTTGCCTGCTGAAGTCTTGCATGATCTATAAATTCCGTTAAATTTCAGAGACTTTTATTCATAATTTTATACTTCCTCCCTCACCACCAAAAGCACTTTGATGTATGTACATATAAATCGAATCTTGAAAACGTTTTTCGTATTACATATATAAACAGATTCTATCTTGAATTCTGATACATAACAGATTCGTCTGAAGTAGATTTTTTGTACCAATAACTTTTAATTGCATTCAAATTACACATGCTAGTGGAAAATAGATTTCATATGTGTATAAATGTTTATGAATTTTCTTTGTTATGTAGAATGCGTGGAATTATCTCTTTAGGAAATGTTATTAATGTATTGATATTGTATCGTTTATACAAAGTTTTATGTGCTTTCTAACGTTCTAATAACATGCACTCAACGAAGTTGAAAACAGAACTTACTTGATTCTCTTCCATTATACCGTTTTCACTTTTCTGCTGAATCTTGATCAGTCAAACGTAAGCTCGTACGTTTCTCTAACGATATGCTTCGCGAATATTCCAACACCGTCCAGACGAAGAAATTACTAGATTAATGCGTTTACGTACAGATGTAGCAACTAATTCCTTTTATTTCCTTTTGTCAAATCTAGTTTCCAAACTACTGCAAATATCATGCCAAGATGTGATGTGAGATTTGTGAGAAACGAGAAACGATGCAAATGAACAAATAAACGCGACCATTGCACAAAACAGAGCCGGGGGTGCCCGGCGCTCGGGGCTCATTATCACCCGTAAAATAAGTGTGAAGGGAACACGCATCCTTACCGTTACGTTCTACGAAAAGTGTCTGTGCCCTGCTTTAATGATTCTACGTGACTGATTTACTTTAATTTAAATATACCTAAATCCAACGAAGAACTAAAGGCTAAGACAATATAGTAATTCGTATACATCGATTCCTTCCTCTGTAGTTTTATACAAATGACATAATTCGATATAAAACCCGAATTCGGTTTACATATGTGTAATTTTTTGCTAAATTCTCGTGTAAATTGTGATGACATCACACGAATCAATAAAAACCCTGAAAACAGTGTAGAAATCGATTAATCTACTGCTTAATAAAGGCTCATAAAGCGATCGATTATCCAGGTACATGTAAATGTACATACTCGACTGAAACCACGTTCGACAATAAATTTCGTCGTATGACAAATGATGAAAATGCAGCCTACCTCTTTTCAAGAGCTCTAGAGTTATATATATGGATATCTTTTTTATCCAAAAAATCGGAAAATAATTAATTCATTTATCAAGACATCTCGTCGGTGGCACCGACGAGATACTATTAAAGACCGACAACCCTGGGGTAAATTTTCGTGACTGCCCGGGGGCCCGGTGGTAAACAGTTATATAAGGTAAAGGCTCAGTCACAATGAGAAAAATAAGGAATAAGATAAAGGAATAAGGAATAAAGGAATGTCGCATCTCACTTTAGTACACGTACATTAAAGTGAGATGCAACATGCCTTATTCCTTATTCCTTTATCTTATTCCTTATTTTTCTCATTGTGACTAAGCCCTAAAACTCCTTCTTTCGGAATAGTCGAATAGCCAAAACAGTCGATAATGTCAGTATTCTTCAATTACCACCGGGCCCCCGGGCAGTCACGAAAATTTACCCCAGGGTTGTCGGTCTTTAATAGTATCTCGTCGGTGTCAAGACTAAAAACAATCAATATAATTCTTCCAGCGAAATAATATTTTGTATACAATACAGTTGCCGAAAGGAACTGAATAATCAGATTCTATGTATTAGATCCTACATGAAGAACATTTATAACTCACGACTATTTTCGATGAGATTGACTTCAAAATATTAGAACATTTTATTAAAGTTTTACGCAGTCAAATTTTTCAAATAATATGAGTATCGGTTACGCAATAAGTGTTAATTGCATCGCTAAAATATGCTAAAAAATAAACGAATGAATAGATTCGATGAATCATATGTCACGAATTCCCTTCATTATGTAGGATACATCGGGATACATTACATTCTCGTATTAACTGACTGATCCAGCATTGCAGTTCAACAATATGTATTGTTTAAAAATAAATTTCTTTTACCAGCTACAGTTTTCACTGTTCACACTTTGCCATATCCTTTACTGTCAAACTATCATCTTCCAAAGCGACAATATATAAAGTTTTATTTCGAGTTAAGCGCAGAAACTAGTTCAATAAAAGATACAAAATTAACCAAGAACATCACGTTTCTTTTATATTTATTTTTAAGGCAAATCTCTAGATTTTGAAATAACGAGTTACCAAATTCAACTCAAATTTTTGTAGTCAATTTATAACTTGTGACGTATTTTCTTCCAACTACAGATGATCGGACCATACATTTTCATTTGCTCAACATCACATGCATGCACCTCTAAATTAGTAAAAAAGATAAATGAACTGGTAGAAAGATAAACAAATAACTAAATATAAGTTCATTTATTTTGTAAAATATATCTAAATATATTAATTAATTATGAATTTGATTCTGTTTCAACTTAATCACATTTTATTGAACCCAAATTAATGATAATTTCAAAAACGTATAAATGAAATAAACATTGAAAAACAAAAATCAAGTTAGAAATTTTTAATAAGATATATTAGTGTACTGATAAAAATAAATAAAACATTTATAGATATCATAGGTTTGTGAGGATTCTTATTTCTTTTAAATCGGCCTGTAGACTTGAAAAAAGTATAAATAACTATATTAAGTATAATAATAATTTCATACATCTAAAACTCAGATCACGAATTGCTTTTAACTTATATTAACTTATCTGCATATAAATTCTTACATATATAAAAATTAAAGGTTATAATATTTTCATGTAAAAAAAAGAAAGTTTACTAAATAAATAAATAAAATACCTCATGTTCTATAAATTTATATTAAAGACTGCAATATTATATGAATCCAGTATTAGCCAAAGTTAATTTCTTATCTGTCATAAATGGTGACGTTTCATAGCATTTTTAATCATAAAATAACCGTGGCACATAATTTACACGTTAATTTTAAAGTTGATACATCATTACTCTCATCAGCTGTTAATAATTTTTTAAAACATGTCATAATCACATTGTCTTATTGAGCCAGGTATAATTTATAAAAAAAATTCGTTTACAAGGTTGTACCTCACTATATATGTTACTCATTCATTTATCCTTTTCTTTTTCCTTATATGTAAGGCAGATATTCTTAAAGTAACTGTTGGTAGCGCACGTTTTTCGTATAACACATTGTTTTTTTTTTACCATACATTTTATTTATTCAGAAACAGTTAAACTACCGTTGGTACACAATTTTTTTATGTACCATTTATTTTCCATCAACTAATTTTTTTTCCAAAAAATCGTTTTTTTTAGACCGAAACTCATCAAAAGTCAAGTCTTTAAAATATGTCACGTCTTCTGAAACTTTATTTGAAGATGGTAGTGAATGCAAACGTATAGTTTTATTTACCACATTACAAAAAAATTCGAACTTGCAATGTATTGTAAGTGTATCTATATGATCTAACGCTGACAGAAGCTTGTCTTCCAGGATTTCAATTAACAATGTGTTATTCGATATAGAACCTGAAATGGATTTTGATGATACAACTTCTCCAGACGGTAGCATTACAGTAGTGATACACAAACCGTTAAATGTATTACTAGTAAGTATATAAAAGCATACTACATTATACGTTGGAGAGTGAGGCACATATTGACGTTCCATTTGAATCCGGTATTGACCAGTTTCTGGAAATGGTGGAGACTCCATCGTCTTCACAAATTCATAAAGACACTTAAATTGTTTAATTCTCCATGTATGGTCAAGTGTACTTGACTTAATCTGTGTTTCAGAACAGCTCTTGATATTCGATAAAAATGGCAAAGATACTGTTTGCTCCTTTTCCGAGGTAATCACAGTAGAGATATTCTTAACTTCTTTTTCGTCAGAAATCTGAAAATAATTAATTTACTTATAAATGATAAAAAAAGATCAACATCAAAATGTCCTAAGTTTCGGTACTTTTTAATAAAATAGACTAAATTTTAATCAAATATCTTAATATGTAATAACATGTTTAAATGCATAGATAAGAGCCAATTGAAATTGGATTTAACTAAAAATACAGAGATTTTTGAGACACCCTGTATTTGATATATTTTTTAAATAAAAATAACACTATGTTAAATGATAAAAAAAAAGTTGAATAAATAGCCAAATTGTAGGAGAAAAACATAAATACAGCTATTTTTATTAATCACAATCAATTTCATAAATAAAAATTGTCACAATTTTGAGTCAAATTTCAAGAATAATTAGTAAACTGCTTTTTTGCCTAAGTCTTACACGATCTTTAAATTTCACCGAATGGATTTGCAGACGACGTGGCTTCGCAGACGACGCGGACGGTGGTGGATTAACATTCGCAGAGAAGTTAAATCCGCTGCTTGCCGATTGTTGCGACGAAGCCGAACCAAACGTGAACGTGAACAAAGACGAGTTCGGCGCATTAGTCTCGCCCGGCTTCGTGGTTGAGACTATAGTAGGTGTTGTCGTAACACCTCCTAAAGCGGGTGTGGTACTGTTTCCAAAAACCGAGGCATTAGATGATCCGAAGGGCGACGAAGTAGTCTTGTTGGACAGTGTGTCGAATGTTGGTAGAGGAGTTGTCGCGGGCGGTGGTGAATTGAATACGGGCAACTTCGTTATCGTCGCACCAAAAATCGATTTACTCTCGGTATTACCGCCGAACGTTGAAATTTTGTTCTCGAGCATGGCAAATCCTGGCTGCTTGCTGTCCGTTGCGGCGAACAACGACGGTTTGTCCGTGTCGAATGCTATCGTCGTCTTCGACTCGTTGAATAGCGGTGTGGCACTCGAGCTCGAGAAAATCTGGGAGAACGGAGCGACCGGTGTATTATTCGCGGCTTTGGTTGACGGAGTAGTCTCGGTTGTCTTGCTTCCTTCGCTCGTGGATAATACGCACGCGACAGACGACATCGGAACCTGACCGAAAGACGGTATTCCTTTTATTGATAATTTTAAATTTTATACCCTCTTCACCTCTATAACAGCACTTTGATCCTTGATGTATGTACTACATGTAAGTCCAATTTTTTAAAATGTTTTTTATATTACATATATAAACCGAGTTCTGTCTTGAATTCTGATACAAGTAACACATTCGTCCGAAGTAGACTTTTTGCACTAATAACTTTTAATTGCATTCAGATTACACGTGCTAGTGGAAAATAGATTTGATGTGTGAATGTTCATAAACTTTCTTTGTTATATAGAACGCGTGGAACTGTTCGCTTTAGGACTTAGGAAATGTCATGAATGTATCGATTTGTTTATACAAAATCTTATGTGCTCTACTCTCTAACGTCCTCGATCATAACACGTGGTTAACAAAGTTGAGAAAAAAAACTGTCAAGAACTTACTTGCTCTTCTTCCATTGTTTGCTTTTTCGCTGAATCTTGATTAGTTAAACTTAATATTTCAAGTTTCTTTAATGACATGCTTCTATTATACTCAAACACTGTCCAAATGAAGTAATTATTAGATTAACGCATTACAGGTACAGATGTAGCAACTGATATCTTTTGTTTTCTTTGTCAAATCAAGTTTCCAAGCTACTGCATGCGAATATAACAAAGATGTGACGTTGAGGATCGACGCAAATGAACAAATGAATGTGAGACACGTATGGGCTGTTCGGAAACGTCATCCGAGTGTACAGTGTACACGAGTATACTCCCTTCTCTTTCTATCTCAGCGAGTTAGAAGGAGAAGGGAGTGTACCCGTGTGTACCCGGGTGACGTTTCCGAACGCAGCCGTGTCACACGTATGTGGCAGTCACTTATTAGAATGCGTGTCCCCTCCATCTATATCCCGGGTGAGCCGCGGGCGCCACGGTTCAAATCTCAAATCTGACGTTTCTGAATTATGGTACATCGATTAGTTGCCGAGGAACTGAATAATCAGATGCTAGATCTACATGAGGAATTTTTATAACTCACGACTATTTTCACTGACAATAGAGGATTAATTTTCAAATACTGAAATATTTTATTAGAGTTTTTGCCTAGTTAAGTCTACTGTAATAATTTTAACACGCGTATCGGCTTTCTCATTTATGCAATAACTGTTAATTTCATCGCTAAAATACGCTAACAAACTGACAGATTCAACATATTACATTTTAAAAATATTATTTGCTTACACGGAAAAAAAAAGTTGCTTCAATTAAACGTCGACGTCACGGGCTGCCACAAGCATAAATAGTTAATTCACTTGGATATTTATTGGACCAAATATTTAAATTATCAAAACAATTATCTGATATTTTTTGTTCATTGATATTGATGTTGCATCAATAAATTTTATCTCAATAACATTGATACTATTGATATAAAAAAATGATGCTATTGATACACCATCATTTTCTTTCCGTGATAGGAATAGATTTCTTCTATCCGATTACTTTTATTGTTCACTCTTTGCCTTACCTTTACTTTCAAATTATTTTCTCCTAAAGTGATAATATAAAGTTTTATTTCAAATTAAGCACAGAAACTGTGCTTAATAAAAAAGATACAAAATTTACCAAAAATATATCTGTTTAATTTCTATTTTTGAAACGGATTTTTAATAATGAGTTATCAAATTTAATTGGAATTTATAAGAGTAATCGATTTATAATTTTTGTGAAACATTTTCTTCCATTTACCGATGATCGGACAGTATATTTTTATTAAATCGAACATCTCTATACACATAATTTGCCAATACCATACATATATCTCTTAATTAAAAACGAAGATAATAAACTGATAGAAAAAGAAACAGTGAAATAATTTCTCTATATCTTTAGCTACGTCCGTATATTGAGAAATAATTAAGACTTTGATTGCTTTAATTTAATAGCATTTTATTGAACTCCAATTAATGACAACATCGAAAACGTGTAATTGCGATAAACATTAAATAACAAAAATTGAGTCTATAAGAAATAATTTGCTCGTTGAACAAAATAGTTGTTAAAAGATTCTGACACTATAATGTATACAGGATGATCTACAGAACAATTGCAAATTTTTAATAAGATATAGTAGTGATAAAATTAAATAAAACGTTTATATAGATACATAAGAATTTGTAAGAATTCTTTTTTTTTCTCCTTTTGGTTTAGATCACCTTGTAGAAATTTATCGAGAAACTTATAACTAACCTAATAAGCATAATAAGTAGATATAATTAATAATAGTTTTATTCGTACATCTAAACTCAAATCACGAATTATTTTTAATTTGTATTAATACTTATTTGGATATAAATTCTTACATATATACAAATTAAAAGTTATATAATTATAGAAAAGAAAAAATCACGTTTATTAATTAAATTAAAAAAAATATCTTTATCATGTTCTACACATGTCTTATTTATGAATATATGTTTAGGGCTTTAATATTATATGAATCAAATTTGAGCCAGTGTAAATGTCTCACTTATCATAGGTGGTAACAACAAAAATTGATGAGTACTGATTTCCAGCACTTCACTTTTCTCAATCAATTCCATTATCTTATTAAAATCTTCTGGTGGTAGATTTCGAAATGCTTCCGTATCTCTAATTTCAATTATATGAAATTTAATAAAACCTGCCGAATGTGTTTCTAAAAATTTGGCATTAGACGAAAACGCAAGCTGTATAAGTTCCACAGCATTATCAATTGTAATATAGTGTAACAAATAATGTTCACACGTTAATTTTAAAGTTGCTACATCATATTTATCAGCTGCTGTTAACAATTTTTGAAGCATCTCATAATCACATTGTTCTATTGAGCCAGTTAGAATATATAATAAAATCTGTTCAAAAGTTTTTAACTCGCTATTCCCTATTAATTCATTTGTCATATCTTTTTTTTCCCCCTTATGTGTAAGACAGATATTCTTAAAGTAACTACTGTTAGTGGCGTACAACAATTTTTTTGATATAACATATTGTTTTTTTCCTACTATAAATTTAATTGATTCCGCTTCTCTAGACCGACACTCATCTAAGGTCGAGTCTTCAACATGTGTCACGTCTTTTGAAAATTCTGTTGACGATGGTAATAAATTCATATGTACAGTTTTATTTATCAGATTGTGAAAAATTTCAAACTTGCAATGTATTATAAGGGTATCTGTATAACTAATCTTCTGAGAGTCAGCTGTCGAGATTTCAATTAACAAGTTCCTATCCGATATACGACCCGAAATGAATTTTGATGATAAAACGCTTTCGGTCGGTAACCTTATAGTAGTGGTACATGAACCGTCAAATGCATGATTATTAGTACGTATATGTAATTTTATACGTCTCCCCGAATAATTATATGAACATATAATAACTTCAATCTTACATGGACCTATTTTTAAAAACGCTGGAAACGGTATTATATTCGTGATCCTATTAAAACGCATAATTTTATCAATTTTCCATGTTTGGTCAACTATAGTCGATTCAATATGTGTTTGAGAATAGCTCTTGATATATGAAGGCAAAGCTGGTGAAGATACTGTCTCTTCCTTTTCCAAGGTATTCTCATCATCCTCATCATCGGTAGAGAGATTTTGAACTTCTGTGTCAGAAATCTGGAAATAATTAATTTACTTATGAATGACAAGAAGGATCAACATCGAAATGTCCTAAAGCCTTGTGTCCACGATACTAGAAATCCTTTCGAGATCTCTCGAACAGAGAAAAAATTGACCAATCATATTTAAATAAAATAGAATAAATTTCAATCAAATATCCTAACATGTAATAACATGTTTAAATGTATAGAAATAAGAGCCACTTGAAATTGCATTTAACTTAACGCAGATATTTTTGAGATTACATTGGCTAATATTGAGATACACATTGATGAGGGATGTGAGATTACATATTTAATGTATTTTATTTTTTTTTTTTTTTTTTTTATAAAAGTAACATTTTATGGCAATAAAAAAAAGTTTAATAAATAGCCACATTGTAGGAAAAAACTTAAAACACATTTATGTTTGTTGATCACAATCGATTTCATAAATAAAAATTGTGTCACAATTTTGTGTCAAATTTCAAGAATAATTATAATAGTAAACTGCTTTTTTGCCCAAGTCTTGCACGGTCTATAAATTCCGTTTAAGAGACTTTTATTCATAATTTTATGCTTCCTCTCTCACCACCAAAAGCACTTTGATGTACATATAAATCAAATTTTTAAAACGTTTTTCCTATTACATTTATAAACAGAGTTCTATCTTGAATTCTGATACAAGTAACAGATTCGTCTGAAGTAGATTTTTTGCACCAATAACTTTTAATTGCATTCAAATTACACATGCTAGTGGAAAATAGATTTGATATGTGTATGAATGTTTATGAATTTTCTTTGCTATGTAGAGTATAAGTAGGTAACTATTGCTTTAAGGAATGTCTTTAATGTATTGATTGATACTGTATCGTTTATACCAAGTTTTATGTGCTTTCTAACGTTCTAATAACATGCACTCAACAAAGTTGAAACAAGAAACTTACTTTATTCTCTTCCATTATACGTTTTCGCTTTTCTGCTGAATCTTGATCAGTCAAACGTAAGCTCGTACGTTTCTCTAACGATATGCTTCGCCAATATTCCAACACCGTCCAGACGAAGAAATTACTAGATTTTAATGCGTTCACGTACAGATGTAGCAACTGATTCCTCTTATTTCCTTTTGTCAAATCAAATTTCCAAGCTACTGCAAATATGATGCTAAGATGTGATATGAGAAACGAGAAACGATGCAAATGAACAAATGAACGCGACCATTGCACAAAACAGAGCCGGGTTGCCCGGGTCTCACCATCACTCGTAAAATAAGTGAAGGGGATACGCATCCTAGAAAATCACGTACGTGTGTCACACGTATGTGGCTCCTTGCTCCTTACATTAAAAAAAAAAGTCACGAGCAGTCCGAGCAGAAAGCACAGAAACTATATTAAAAAACATACAAAATTTACCAAAACTATTGTATTTCTTTAATTTCTGTTTTTTAAACAAATTTAGATTTTAAAATAATAAGTTATCAAATTTAACTAGAATTTGAGTAACCGATTCATAATTCTTGTGAAGTAATATCTTCCATCTACCGATGATCGGACAGTATATTTCTATTAAATCGAATACCTTTATACACATAATTTGCCAATACCATATGTCTCTGAATTAAAAACAAAGATAAATGAACTGATAGAAAAAGAAATAAGTAAAAATATAATTTATATACATACTTATCTACGTATGTATATTAAGAAATAATTAAGAATTTGATTGTTTTAATGTAATCGCATTTTATTGAACTCCAATTAATGATCAACAATTAATGAACAACGTCAGAAACGTATAATTGCGATAAACATTAAACAACAAAAAACGAGTTTAAATTTATGAAAGATAACTTGCTCGTTGAAAAGGTAGATGCTAAAAATTCTGACACTGTAATATGCACAAGATGATCTACAGAACAATTGGAAATTTTTAATACAATATAGAACTGATAAAATTAAATAAAACATTTATAGATAACATAGGTTTGTAAGGATTCTTTTTTTCCATTTCTTTTTGTTCTAGATCAACCTGTAGACTTGAGAAACTTATAACTAAACTAATAAGTATACGTATAATAAATATAATTAAATAGTTTTCGATTTATATAATTATAATTAATAATAGTTTTATTCGTACATCTAAACTCAAATCACGAATTATTTTTAATTTGTATTAATACTTATTTGCATATAAAATTCTTACATATATAAAAATTCAAAGTTATAATTATAGAAAAGAAAAAACCATGTTTATTAATAAAATAAAAAAATATCCTTATCCTGTATTATGTATATTATTTTATGAATCACTACCAGCCAACGTAAATTTATCTGTCATAAGTAGTGACGAAAACAACTGATGAGTACTGATTTCAAGAATTTCACTTTTCTCAATCAATTCCAGTATCTTATTTAAATCTTCTTGCAATAGATTTTCAAATTCTGCAACATCCCTAATGTCTTCTATGTGAAAAGTCATATCAAAATTTTTCAATTAATTGTAAGATACGTTGTTGCTCTGCTTCTTTCCATTCTGTATCACCGGCATCTCCTAAATTACCGGCGTATTCTGGTTTTGAAACAAAAAACATGTGAATGAATACATTGTTAATACGATTAAATATGTGGATAGATTTTATACTATACATAATTTACCCCTCATAATGTGGCGAATTCTGTTAAGGGATCTCTGCGCCGAGATTCTTGTCACTCGTTCCTTGACTGCAGGCGGACAACCTTCGGAAGTGCAAGCTTCTAAAAGTACATAATCTACTAACTGTAATATAAATAACCCGCCGTCTAATTTTCTCGAGTACGATTCTTTTTCGTTTTCATCGTCCTTATGATAAAAATAAAAAGAGAGTGTAAATTTTTATACGTCTTCATTTTTAGATGTCTCTGTTAAATGTTTTTCCATTGTGCACGTACCTTCCCATTCTTTTTCATTTCTTCTACCTTTTTAAGATACTTGAAATGTAATTTCATTAATCTATCCACTTTCTCATAATCATTCTCCGTAAAATAACTAAGTAAACTTTGACGCTGTTGTCCTTCACAGTTCTTTAACAAGCTTGCTATGATTGAAATCACGTGTTCTGCAAAATTAATTATTTATTATTTCGCTATAAACAGTTAAATAAGTTGAAATTTTGCTTACTAATATTAATAGATATATCGAGGCCATACTTTCATCATCTTCTGCAGTAGAGTCCAGCATTTTATTTCTATTGTATGTAGAAGTTTTCATAAATAGAGGAAATATAGTTTGCAATCCAAGAATATCTACAAATTTGCTGCAGTTATCTTTTCCGTCCGGGCCATTCATAGCGTGATCTAAAACCTATAATTTAACTATAGTAATTTATATAAATCCAACAAAGTCTGTTGCGAATAAACCCACTTTGAGAGATCCATTCCATGACATTTTTTTTTCTCGTAACATTAAGTTCATAAGTTGGAGGCCTTTGCCACGCAGAAATCTATCTCGATTTACAGTAGCCATTAAGCTTGAGCACAAAACGTTAAACAAATTCATTATCCCTTCATTGTCATATTTTTCTCCATTCTGCGATCTCGGTAAATACTGTAAATAATCGGTTTTAAGATAATTCAGTTTGGTAATGTTATACGCAAGGACTTAGAGAAACATACAAATACACACAGCTAATTGTTGTAGCAAAACATGAATTCCAGCCAAGTCACCTAAAAGGAGTCTATTTTCTGGCGTATGCTGCACAAGTTGAGATAGGAGAGAACAGGCCCAACCTTTGTTCACGTCAGAAAATGTTTTTGTTTTAATTTTAACTCGACGTAACAACCATTGCATCAATCCCTGCTTTCCCGCATCCGCACATAGATCTGGTCTAAATTCCAGTAGTTCCTCAAAAAACTCTGGAAATCAAAACCGTCGTTCAGTTAATTTAGTAGAAACATTATTTTGCAGAAAGATAAACGATATGCACGTTTATTAAGTAATTACCAAGTGTGGTACAAACACCGAGTTCCTCTTTATCCACTGTTTCATCAAGCCTCTCGAGATTTTGTACTAGGAGAGCGAAAACTTGTTGCTCCAACAAAGCATTGATAAATGTATCAGCGCTTTCTTTCTGAATTGCGTGTAATATACCTTCTTTAGTCAATGCCTGCAGAAGATCTACCACACCAACTGCTATATCGGTATTTTCATGAGACAACAATTCTAGTAAAGAAGGTACGGCGCCTAACTTTACCATTAATATACAATACAAATCTAGATTGGTTGGATTGGTTACTGCAATTTGAAGCTCTTGCATAGTTTCGTGCAGTTCTACTTCGGATTCCATAAACCTGCAAAAGGCCAAAAAGAAATAAAAAACAATTATACATTGAGATTTCCATCCGGCATTTAGCTTCTACGTATTCATCTACTTCTCCGGTTGATCTGGGAATTTGACTCTCATCTTTTGATTCCTGAGAGCTCTCTTCTCAAATAGAAGGATCAGACGTTCGAGCGTCGCTTCATCCAACGCTTCGACTTCAGGCGCCTTAGTTCTAGTTCCCTTATTCAATATATCTTGTTTTTCCTTCTCCGTTAGTTCGTCGAGCTTCTTAGACTGTCTCACAATGTCCCATTCATCGTCATCGTCTTCCTCTCCCGCTGCCGGTCGTTTCGATGTGTTTGGGGGCTGTACATATTACCATCGTTTAATTATCATATCGCCGTTATTTGTAACGGACGGAAAAGCAAATCGTGAAATTTTCAATTTCACGATGAAAATTTCCGATAAATCAAAAGTCATGACACATAAGTGAGAGGTTAAATTAAACAAAATATATATTACTTACGAGATAAATATAAATTATACAGCCGCTGCAGAATAATTCCAATACGCACCTTATAAGATGAAAGTTCTCCGATATCCATTTGCCAAAAATAGATCACAAACTTTTAAAAATTATGTTTTGTAAGGTATCGCCCGGTCCGTAGCTCAGGTTATCCCGACGGCAAGGACAAGGGCGGCGATTCAGGATGGATAGTAAAGGGTGTAGAAAAAGGTGAAACTCGATGAAACGCGTAACAGACTTTACTCGTAATATACACGCGGTATACGTCCACACGGCTCGGTCGCCAGACAACGAGACATTCGAGACAACGACTCTCTCGAGTCACAGTTCGAAATTCGAACAGGGTGTGAAAGTGTGAACAGTCTACCGCGCGCGTCTCTCTCAGCCAATCACGGCGCGCTTACTACACCAATCATCATGCGCCATTACAACCAATCACCGCTCGTGAGGTCGCTAGGCGCGAAGTGTATGTGCACGAACGCCTCGTAGGTGAACGCGGGGAATTCAAATACGGCCTATGTCCTTAGTCGACGTTTACAGTTTAAAATATGTAAAAAAATTTGGTAATTATTTAGAATACGCGTTGCACCTCGAATGTCAATAAAATTATGCTCATTCGACGCGTTTTGACACGAAACAAAAAAATCTGGCAGAAAAATGCGGCGGTCTGCCCTACAAAACGAGATATTTAGTGTTTAATAATAAATTGACAATAATAACAGCTGGATGCAGTAAGTAGGACGCATATATATTTTATTATATATATATAAACAAAAGATGAGATAATATTGAAAATATTGTTTATATTATAATTAAATATATACGTGCCCTTTTCTGCGCTTCTTATTGCTAATTTTGTTAACCTTATTTGATTTTATTTGCATCAATTTATATATATATATTTTTTTTTGTTAAAATACGTTAAATTTCAAATAAATATCCTAACATGTAGTAACATGTTTTCATGTACAGATAAGAACCACTTGTTCTGATTTCACCAAAAGTACATAAATATTTTTGAGATATATATACCCTATATTTAATATCTTTTTTACTTAAAATAACACATTTTATGTAAAATAATCATAAAATAGATATTGAATTATAAATTCAATGAATAGCCAAGTTGTAGGAAGAACTTAAACATATGTGGATGTTGTCGTTAATCATGATCAATTTCGATAAATACTTGAAAATTTTGTCAAAATTTTGTGTCAAATTTCAAGAATAATTAATAAACTGTTTTCTTGTCTAAGTCTTAGAAGACCTATAAAAGTTAAATTTAAAGGAAAACTTTTATTTACAGACTTTACAGTGCTATAACCTATACGTTTTGCAATATTTTAAAACGTATTTCATATTACTACATATATATAAACAGAGTTCTATCTTGAATTCTGACAAATAGTAAAACTCATCTGCAGTAGATTTTTTGCATTAATAACTTCTAATTGAATTGTATTCAAATTGTACACATGCAAGTGGAAAATAGATTTGATACGTGTATGAATGTTTATGAATTTTCTTTATGCAGAATGCACGAATTGTCGCTTTGAAAAATGTCACGAATGCATTAATTCGTTTATACAAAATCTTATGCGCTTTCTTATGTTCCAATAGCACGCACTCATCGAAATTGAGAGAAAAGAACTATTAAGAACTTACTTGCTCCTCTTTCATTATGCGTATTTGCTTTCTCGTTGAATCTTGATCAGTTGAACTTGAGATTTTACGTTTCTCTGCAGACGACATGCTTCGATAATATTCACACCGTCCGGATGATAAAATTATTGGACTAATGCGTGTAAAGATTACAATTACAGATGTAAGGCAACTGATTTCTTTTATACCTCTTTCGTCAAATCAAGTAACAAGCTATTACGCTTCTTCTTCTTTTCTTTTTAGATGGCCCCGGCTACCCTTCGGGTGCGGCCGGTGCGGCAGGATGCGAGGTGCGGTATGACCACGATCCAGTCGGTAACAAGCTATTACGCGAATGAACAAATGAAGGCGGCGACGTTGACGCCAGTGCACAGTGGCGCTACGTCCGTTATGCCCGTATCACACTAGCGGCTCGCGGCCGCGACTGCGATTGCGATTTCGTCCCTTGACCAATGAGAAAGAAGCTGCTGGCAATTCGGACATTTCTCATTGGTCAAGAGACGAAATCGCAATCGCAGTCGCGGCCGCGAGCCGCTAGTGTAATACGGGTATTACGATTCAATTATAGGCATTTCTCTCTCTCTCTCTGTATGTACCATAAATGCTTTTTTTTATCACATAGCGTTACTGACACAGTACTGAAAGTGTGTAGTATACGTAATGCAAATTACGGATTTTCAATTGTTAATACATTTCTCAAAGTACACTCTTTATAAGCTACGTTCAACAGAAAAACAGCTTAAAGCAGGACACACACAGTTTTCGTAGAACATAACGGTAAGGTTTCGACCAATCGCGTTGCTCGATTCGGCCGTCTGTAACCGTAGAAGTAAGAATTGAGCAACGCGATTGGTCGAAACCTTACCGTTACGTTCTACGAAAAGTGTATGTGCCCTGCTTTAATGATTCTATGTCTATGTAACTGATTTACTTTAATTTAAGTATACCTAAATCTAAATCCAACGAAGAACTAAAGGCTAAAACAATATAGTAATTCGTATACGATTCCTTCCTCTGTAGTTTTATACAAAGACATAATTCGATATAAAACCCGAATTCGGTTTACATGTGTAATTTTTTTGCTATATTCTCGTGTAAATTGTGATGACGTCACATGAATCAATAAAATCATTGGGCGCATTCAGCGCACAGAACAGTTGCGGATTTATGCGCTGAATGGCCTGTGATCGGGAGCGCTCCCACAACATGTGGCGGTAGCGGACGCCATATTTTAGAGCGAAAATTTTGATGCTACATCGACGGAACTGTTGTGAGATTTGACTGGAGACATGTGAAGACATGTGAGTTGTCTTGGGTTATGTTCTATGCTGCATTGCAATGGATTATTACGAAGATCAATATACATATAACGGATTAAATTACAATATTGTAGATATATTGGAAGTGCACGAGAATTGACGCTGAGCAACGGTTGGATCAAATTATCGATAATATTACCCACGATATTCATATTCAGCCCGTCGTCAGCCACAAATTGCAAAAATACATTTAAAGGATCCATATTTCACGTTATTTACACTTAAGATAATACACGTGGATCAGATGTCGAGTAGTATCGACCGCTCACTCAGCAAAGCATTCAGCGAAAAACAGCGCTGGGAGAGGGAGCGATCCCGCAACAGTTTTGTGCGCTGAATGCGGCCATTGTCAGTTGCAGTAAACAAATAAAATCTTATAACGCTTTTTAACCAATCAGATTTGTGTAAAACGCTTAATACGAATCCTGCATCAATTTGGCTTTAACCCTGAAAACAGTGTAGAAATCGATTAATCCACTGCTTAATAAAGGCTTTTATAAAGCGATCGATTATCCATGGGTACATGTAAAGTACTCGACTGAAACCACGTTCGACAATCGTCGTACGACAGATTATGAAAATATTCAGCCCACCTCTTTTCAAAAGCTTTAGAGTTATATGGATATCTTTTTTATCCAAGAAATCGGAAAATGATTAATTTATTTATCAAGGCTAAAAACGATCAATATAATTCGTCCAGCGAAATAATATTTTGTATACAATACAGTTGCCGGAAGGAACACTGAATAATCAGATTCTATAGATCTACATGAAGAACTTTTATAACTAATTTTCGCTGAGATTATTTTATTAAAATTTTACGCAGTTAAATTTTTAAGTAATGAGTATCAGCTTTTCTACTCACGTAATAACTGTTAATTGAATCGCTAAAATATGCTAATAAAATTTTCCTTCATTATGGCTGCGTTCCGATATTCACTGAAAGTACTGAAAATCTATAGTTTACGTAACGTACACAGTGAATATCGGAACGCAGCCTATGTAGGATACATTACATTCTCGTTTTAACTGACTGATCCAACATTGCAGTTCAACAATCTTTTACCGAGTTACAAAGCTTTCACTGTTCACACTTTGCCATATCCTTTACTGTCAAGCTATTATATCTTCTCTCAAAAAGCGACAATATATAAAGTTTTATTTCGAGTTAAGCGTAGAAACTAGTTCAATAAAAAATACAAAATTAACGAAAAACATCACGTTTCTTTTATATTATTTTTAAAACAAATCTCAATTTCGAAATAATGAGTTATCAAACTCAACTCAAATTGTAGTCGATTTATAACTTTTGTGACGTATTTTCTTCCATCTACAGATGATCGGACTGTACATTTTCATTAATCAAAATACCTCCTATACATAATTTGCTCAACATTACATGTATCTTTGAAATTCTGATGAAATAGTAAAAAAGATAAATAAACTGGTAGAAAAATAAATAACGTAATATAAGTTTATTTTGTAAACTATACATATATTAAGTAATAATTGTGAATTTGATTCTGTTTCAACTTATCATATTTTATTGAGCCCGAATGACAATATCAAAAACGTTTAAGACTGTGTTCGGGGAGCGCGCTATTAGCGCTATTGCATCATCATTCTATCTTTATCGCTCATCAGTGTAAAACAAGGATAGAATAAGAAAATAGCGCGCTCCCCGAATCCAGCCTAAATGAAATAAACATATAATGAAGAACAAAAATCAAGTTGGAAATAATTTTTAATATATAATGTATCGATAAAAATAAATAAAATATTTATAGATATCATAGGCTTGTGAGGATTCTTAGTTCTTAATTCTTTTTGTTTTAAATCAACCTGTAGACTTGAGAAACTTATAACTAAACTACATTAAGTATAATTAATAATAGTTTTATTTGTACATCCAGACAAACTCAAATCACAAATTATTTTTAATCCATATATTATTTGCATGTAAATTCTGCATATGTAAAAATTATAAGTTATAATATATTTGTAGAAAAAAGAAAACATGTTTACTAAATAAAAAAAATATATCATGTCCTATGAATTTAGTAAAGACTGCAATATATTATATAAATACAGTGTTAGACAATGTAACTTTCTTATCTGTCATAAATGACGACTGGTGACACAGCATTAACCGTAAAATAGCGTGACACATAATGTTCAGGCGTTAATTTTAAAGTTGGTGTACATCATACTTATCAGTTATTAATAATTTTTTAAAACACGTCGTAATCACATCGTCTTATTGAGCAAATTATAATATATAATAAAATCTGTTTAAAAGATTCTGCCTCATTATGCGTTACTAATTTATTTGTCATATCTTTTTCTATTCCTTCATGTGTAAGGCTAGATATTCTTAAAGTAATTACTGTTAATGGCGTAAAATTTTTTTGATATAACATTTTTTTTTCTACCATGAAATGGATTTATTTTTAGACAAAGATTCATCAAAAGTCGAGTCTTTAAAATATGTCACGTCTTCTGAAAATTCTGTTGAAGATGGTAGTGAATTTATACGTATAGTTTTATTTAGCAAATTATGAAAAATTTCCAACTTGCAATGAACTGTAAGCGTATCTCTATGTGACAGAAGTTTGTCCCAGTCTTTATGGACTTCAATTAACAATGTGTTATTCGATATAAGACCTGAAATAGATTTTGATGATAAAACTTCTCCAGACGGTGTCATTACAGTAGTGGTACACAAAGCGTGAAATGTATTACTAGTAAGTATATAAAAGCCTACTATATTAGAAGACGAATTATAACTTGAAACTTCCATTTGAATCATGTATTGATCAGTTTCTGGAAACGGTGGAGACATTAACGTCTTCATAGTATTACAAAGACACTTCTGAAGACACACAAATTGATTAATTTTCCATGTATGGTCAAGTATAATCAACTTAATTTGTGTTTCAGACCAGCTCTTGATATATTGTAAAGATGGCAAAGATACTGTCTGCTCCTTTTCCGGGGTATTCTCTGTAGAGGTATTCTCAATTTCTTTTTTGTCAGAAATCTGTAAATAATTAATTTACTCATGAATAAGAATCAACATCAAAATGTCATAAAAGTTTCTGTGCTTTTAAATAAAATAGATTAAATTTCACATATCCTAACATGTAATAATATATTTACACGTATAAATAAGAGCGATTGAAATCCGATTTCACTAAAAAATACATAGAGATTATTGGACATACTATATTTAATATTCTTTTGAATAAAAACATACGTCAGACAATCAGAAAAAAATTGAATAAATAGCGCCACATTGTAAGAGAAAACTTACAGTTATTTTCGTTGATCACAATCGATTTCATAAATAAAAGTTCTGTCACAATTTTGCGTCAAATTTCAAGAATAATTAGTAAACTGCATTTTTGCCCAAGTCTTGCACGATCTATAAATTCCGTTAAATTTAAGCGGAGACTTTTATTCATAATTTTATACTGTCCTCTCCACCCCTATAACAGCACTTTGATCTTTGATGTACATATAAGACCAATTTTTAAAATGTTTTTTTATGTTACGTATATAAACAGAGTTCTGTCTTGAATTCTGATACAAGTAACAGATTCGTCTGAAGTAGACTCTGCATTAATAATTTTTAATTGTTCAAATTACACATGCTAGTAGAAAATAGATTTGATGCGTGTATGAATATTTCTAAATTTTCTTTGCTATGTAGGGTAAAGTATGTAACTATCGCTTTAAGGAATGTCTTTGTATTGATGCTGTATCGTTTATACCAAGTTTTATGTCCTTTCTAACGTTCTAACATACACTCAACAAAGTTGAAAAAAGAACTTCATTCTCTTCCATTATACGTTGTCGCTTTTCTGCTGAATCTTGATCAGTCGAATGTAAGCTCTTACGTTTCTCTAACGACATGCTTCGTAAAGAAATAATATTCCAACACCGTCCAAACGAAGAAATTACTACTTAGATTTAATGCGTTCACGTACAGATATGTAGCAACTGATTCCTCTTTTATTTCTTTTTGTCAAATCAAGTTTCCAAGCTACTGCAAATATGATGCCAAGATGTGATGTGAGAAACGATGCAAATGAACAAATGAACAACGCGACCATTGCATAAAACAGAGCCGGGGCGGGGGCGCCAGCCGCCACGCCCTGGCCGCCCGCGCGGCGCGCCGGGGGCACACCGTAACCCGTAAAATAAGTGAAGGGGACACGCATCCTAAGAAAATCACGCATGTACATACGTGTGTCACACGTATGTGGCTCCTTATTAGGCTGCGTTCGGGAAGCGCGCTATTAGCGCTATTGCATCATTCTATCTTTATCGCTCATCAGGTGTAAAACAAGGATAAAATAAGCAAATAGCACTAAAGGTGGAAGCACATAAAATTGCAGGAGCCATGAGCAGAAAGCAGAAGCCATACGCGCATGCGCTATGGTATCCGTTGAGCTCTAACAGATACCACAGCGCATGCGCATATGGCTTCTGCATTCTGCTTATGGCTCCTGCAATTTTATGTGCTTCCACCTTAATAGCGTCTTCCCGAACGCACCTTTATAGCGTTTTTCACTGGGCAGAACTGAGTGCGCACTGGAAACTCGTCGAGTTCAGACGACACTGCCGGAGTGCACCAAAAGTGCAAGTTTTTTGCACTCCCAACTAAACACGTCCATTATTCTCAGTGCGGTTTTATGGCGCATTGTGCCTCTGTATTTGATTTGTATGATGACTTTGAAAAAAGGAAAGCCGCAAAAGAGCGACATTGGGAAAAGTTAAACTTGATACGTAAGTTTGCCAAACCGAATACAGAGTAATAAAATAATGAAAACTAGCCAAAGAAGAAAGAAAAACCAAATATAATATAATAGGTGTAATATTAGAACTGTTAACTATGGCTGTTTTCCTTTTAATTTCTGATAGTCATCAATGAATAACAAAGATAAAAAAGAATCTTCTTTTTTTGAAATTAAAAATATTTATTTACTATTCGCATACATTACAACAAACGTTTCGACCTTTCGTTCGGGTCCTCTTTAACGTTCCTTTGTAAACAAAAAATATCCGCAATCCGTTATATATGTTTAATGCAATACATATAATTAATAATTTTAAGGTAAACATATTTTAATTAATATTTTTACAATATAAATAAATATTTTAAGATGAATACATTTTTATTGCTTTTCTTCTCGCTTGCCTATTATTTTAATCAGTCCTTATACTAGGATTGAAGACATTATTGTTTACAAATCGAAAGAATACTGAAGAGGACCCAAACGGAGAGTCGAAACGTTTGTTGATATATGCGAATATATGCGAATAATAAATAATATTTATAATTATAAAAAAAAGAAAACCTTCAAATAATAACGACAACGTCCAGCCAGGCTTACATGCTTTATATTAGAATTTGATTTTTATTTCGGAAAAGCCTATGAAATAGATAAATATAAAATAATATAATATAATATTTGTATATAGCATTGATGCTACATATATTTATACAATACATATTATCTTTACAGAAATTTAATATACTCAAATATACTGTAAGTGATTTTGGCTAGTGATTGATTACTTATTTTGAGTATTAAAAGTACTGTTTTTAATGATTTTAATACTCAAAAGAAGTCATTAATTACTAGCCAAATAATCACTTACAGTATTAAATTTCTATAAGGGTATTGTTTCACGTAATACAATAATCTGCAGAAACAATATATATATATATATATATATATATATATATATATATATATATATATATATATATATGTACTTACATACTTATCCATAAGATTATGCATTATTTGAACAAAGTTTTCCATCTTTGGAATTTTCCGCGGATTTTCTTTTAATAATAAATCTTCTTTATCACTACTGGATGATGACGAAGAAAGCAAATTTAATAGTCTAAATGCTAATCGTGCATCTCGTGAATTTGAAACATTGTCACCATCCCACGCAGCCATGTTGCACTGAACTGACACCGTCTCTCGGAGCTCGTGCCGAATTCTCGCACTATAGTGCAAAAACTCGGCACTAGACTTCCCAGTGAAACAGCGCGCACCATTTTCGCGCGCATCGAAACGCCCAGTGAAACACGTTGCCTGCGGCGAGTGCGCACTTAGTGCGCACTAGTTCTCCCAGTGAAAAACGC